>NC_083472.1:24693968-24718968 GCF_030014155.1 Tachysurus vachellii
CTCTGATGTGCTCATACAGCAGAGGAAGATGTGATCTCTCAGTTACAGGAAGCAGAGGTGCGTTTCTCGTAAGTCTGCTTTAATACCTTTTACTTTGCTTTTCCGACTAAGCTTCTGTGTTTGAGGGCCGTGTTTGATTGGAGGACAGAAGGTGTACAGGATGTAGCAGGTGTACAGGATGTAGCAGTTGGACAGGACGTAGCAGGTGGACAGGGTGTAGCAGGTGGACAGGCCGTAGCAGTTGGACAGGGTGTAGCAGGTGGACAGGATGTAGCAGGTGTACAGGATGTAGCAGTTGGACAGGACGTAGCAGGTGGACAGGACGTAGCAGTTGGACAGGGTGTAGCAGGTGTACAGGATGTAGCAGGTGAACAGGATACAGAAAGGTCACATGATTCAGTAAATGTGTGGCACTTTCACATGATTGAATATCTGCTTTAACAGACAGGTTTTCAGTCTACAATCACTTTTCAATTGGAATCACAATTTAAACTGGTGCACCGTGGAACACTCTGGGTTCTGATTGGTCCGGAGATGCTGCATCTACAAACCACACGTTCTAATACTCTGGTTTACGGGGTTGCTATAAGTTAAACATGATTAAAGTTGTGTGTAATCGCTGACACACTGAAGTTTGCAGTAACGTGTTTATACATTTATACATTTAACTGTAAAGCTTTAAACTGAGAGGCCTCTCCAGGACAGATAAGATCACACTCCAAGTGTACAATGTCCATGACGTCTGAAGATCCTTCAGCATCCTGTAATCTTCCACTTTATTATAAAAGTTCCCTCTCGTACAGTAACATCTAGAGTTTTGACTGAACTTTATATTTGTTCATGTATTAGAATTTGAAAAAAAAAAATAAATGAACCGAGCAATCACAGACTTTCATATGTTCTGCGATGACATCATCACCCTGTGCCCAGGGGAACCGTTACAATTAACCGTTCATCAGACCTGAGAACAAACCACACACAAAAATCCTTCCTCCTCGGTGCAGATTTGTTCTTCTGATCTTCAGAGGTACCAGCTTGCAATTAATTGCTTGTTAAATCGGCATTAACCCTCTGACCTCATCTGCTGCTGCAATAAAGAGCTACAGAGCAGCAGAAAAAATAGTAAACCAGATTTCTTTTTTCATTTGCACACCAGTTGAAGTGTAGGAGTGGAATCTGTTATCTCCTGGAGTGTGATGAATCGCTTCAGACGCAAATAAAGTTCACTGGTAGAATCCATGACTTCCTGTTTCCTGTCTCACTTCTTCATCCTCCTCCTTCCTCGTTATTATATCTGTATCTTCTGGCATTTGGGGAATAATGTTCTTTCTGAAACATTCGAGTGCTGATGTTTGATCAGATGTTTCACCTGGAGGAGGTTGTAGAGCTCAACTCCAGACATGATTTGAAGGACTGCCTACAAGCTGCTTTGTGAATCCTCATCCTCATCATCTTCATTAAGTTTTTTCTTTTTCACATCTCGTCTTATTTTTTGCTCTGAAATCCCGGTCTAGAGTCTGAAATACGCATATTTCATGTGGACAGGGCTTCAGAAAAAAACAAAAAACAAATATATTGTTCATTCATTCATTCATTTTCATCACAGGGCACACACACACACACACATTCTCATTCACTCACACACTCACACACTATGGACAATTTTCCAGAGATGCCAATCAACCTACCATGCATGTCTTTGGACCGGGGGAGGAAACCGGAGTACCCGGAGGAAACCCCCGAGGCACGGGGAGAACATGCAAACTCCACACACACAAGGCGGAGGTGGGAATCGAACCCCCAACCCTGGAGGTGTGAGGCGAACGTGCTAACCGCTAAGTCACCGTGACCCCTCAAATATATTGTTAAAAAACATAAATTCGATCCAAATGATTAGATAAAATATAGCTGTAAGTTTGGGTGGGGCTTTGTGCTGGCAATAAAAGGTAAAATAACTAGATGTTATGATGCTTGTGCTTCCACATTCATAAACAAAGGGGCTTTTGTTTCACACCTGGTCACTTCATGTGTTTTCTGTGATCTGATAGCTACCCGATGGTAAAAAGACCAGGTCTAAATGCCCTCCGAAAAGTTTTGGTGACGGATATAAATCTGATGGTACAAACCCCTTCAGGAGGTGGTCTGGGACGCGTTTCAGATGAAACTGGACAGGTGTAAATGAATGTGGTTGTTCAAGCCACATACGTCAGTGCTAAACTCCTCCCAAACGGAAGAACGTCACTCAGGTGATCTTTCACACAGGCGTCTCGTCGGGGCTTAAAACGTGCTGCTGCTGCCAGCGAAAACGCAGCAAACAGTAAACGCTGTTTTTTGTAACATAAACGTCGTAACCAGTTTTTCGTCTTCTTTTTGATCGCGTTCTGAAAACCGCACACACCAAAGTGTGTTCCGTTTCAATTACCCCGGAAATGAGGTGAGATATATTAGCATTTTGGGTGGGAGTAGAAAGATGGGATCGATATCCGATTCGCCGAGACGTGTTTATGTGGTCTAATGTAAATGGAACAGTTTTAACAAATCAGATAGCTATCGGATCAGAGAAAACACGTGAAGTGACCAGGTGTAAAAAGGCCCTTAGACGTGGATTGTAGATGTAGAAAAAAATAATTGGAAGCAGATTTTAGACCTACTGTGGATTTTGGATTTTTAGATATTTTTTGGAGATACAGATATTTCTCCCCTCATGTTTGTTAGATGTTTGTTTACTTTTTTCTAAAGGCTCTCTTGCAATTCATGACCGTTGACAACCTGGGATTAACATATGCTTCCTTCAGTGCTCACGGAGAGCTGAACACGCTTTCAGGAGAGCACTAACTACCGTTTTCTTTATCCACGAGCTAACGGACACAAACACTTACCCAGAATCATTCTGATTGACAGAGGAGACAGGAAGTGCTTTTAGGGTGCTTTCACATGTGCAGGGTTTTGTGTGTTGAGTAAAAAGCAATCACGTTCGTCTCTGAGAGCCTAAGTGAAGTGGGTGTGTCGGCTTCTGAGTGAATTCTACTTAATCGACTCTGAATCGATTCAGCTGGATGAAATGAATCATATAGGGAGGTTTTTTATAAGCAGTATATGAAGAAGACGTGATAAAAGTCAGATGTGATTTCTTCTCATTTTTTCTCATTTAGTGAAGGTTTCTTTAGCTTTTATCTACCCATATGTCTGAGTAACGAATAATAGGCTTTGCTAATTATCCAACCTTTTTTTTTTTTTGCTTTCTTTTAATCTTTTATTTCTTTAATAAAGCGCAATGTGAAACCAAAACAATCGCATGACCAAAACAATCTAAGAGAACCAATTTCACTCTGAATCAGATCCAGCAAATGACTCATTAAGGTCAAAAACTGACCACCTGATTTTGATCTCTCCATAAATAAACGACCTCTGTTTGGACATCAGGTATGATTCATGGACGAGGCTACAGACTCCGTGAGTCAGTCCTGTCGTGTCCCGAGTCTCTTGTTTGTTATGAGATGAACGTAATGACTCACAGATTCATCCTGTGCAGAGGTGAACGTTACGGCGCAGTGTAAACATGACCTGAACTCTTTATTAGTCTTCTCTCGTTAATTAATTCAATGTCATCGTTTATTAGATCAGCTGCTCTCATTTGCAGGCAGCCAAATGCTCAGCATGGGTTCGGGGTGTGTGTGTGTGTGTGTGTGATAATTGACCTGTAGGCCAGATTAGAATGAGTCAAGCCAGTAAAAGAGCAATGTTTTCTGATCTTCTTAATCTGAGATGATCCTTCCAACAAACAACATTCTATCACATTGTTGAATCAACACCACAGCGCTGTGGGATTCTGGGTTCTGATTGGTCCGAGTGGGCAGGTGTTGATTCGTTTTCTGTAACAAATCACAGGTTTATGTTAATTGATTAATTACGGTTGCTATAGTAACAGTTTGTTTAATGGGACATGTAAAGAAAACAGTTTTAAAAGGCTGTACTGTAGAAAGAGCTGCAAAAAATAATGTGCTATGCTTTAACTAACATGAGCAGGTTTGCTAGCTTTTACTGAGCAATACTCAGCAGGCTAGTTTGTTAGCTTACCGTATGTCGTGTACCGTTATCGGATCTAAAGCTACGCTTGATCTTAGATATGTTATACACCTATATGTTTGTTGTTGGGTCTCACTTCCTGAGAAATCGTAGATATTGTAGATATTAAACTAGCTTTTTATATTTTACTTCTACAAAAGTATCATCAGTCAGACAGGTTTTAAACAGATCGCTTTTTGACTCAGACTTGCTGTTGAACCTAAACATCATGATACGTATCAAACCTCAAACACTCACTGAACTTAAGATAAACTGCAGGATTAATGACATCACACATAAAAACTGCAGGATTAATGACATCACACCCGAGTGACTGAACGATTTTGACTCTGAGTGAAAAGCAGGGTTAATTACGCTGAATCATGGTCTGTTGTTAGCATGTGGCGGGTCGTGTTGTGTGTTATCTCCGGTGTCGAGCTCAGAGACGGATTTGATCCAGTGCAGATTGGGAAGTTAATATGGTGGTGTAACATCACACCTTCTCACAGGGCTCCTGAATATCAGATGGGGAAGTTTAATTCGCTCTCATTTGGAGTTGGTTTGTTTAGTTTACTTCATCTGGACGTGTCGTATTGACGCCAGATTCCGTCGTCGTGTGTTTTAGATCAGTGTTCATGTGGCTTTTTGGAAGCCACCGATAACCTTTTTTTTATTTTTTTATCTCTGTGTCTCCTGTAACAGCATAAAAGCACGTGTTTGTGTGTGTGTGTGTGTGTGTGTTTGTGTGTGTGTGTGTGTGTACTGGATTGTTGTACCTTAAGCAGTGAAATTAATCAAAGCTGTTTCTTCACAGTGTTAATATGGTGAAATTTACAGTTAATTTGTGTTGCTAATAAACTCCAGGCTTCAGTCCAAAAACCAAAAGGTCCCAAAAAATAACACATTAGTGTGAGACACGCTGGAGCTAAAAATGTACTCATAAAAATAAGTATTTAATATTCATAAACGGGGTGAGAATTATTATTATTATTATTATTATTATTATTATTATTATTATTATTATTATTATTATTAACCTTTTTGGAAAGTGTTTTTAAAATAATCTACAATGCATTTTAGGTATATTACATTTTTCTTTTGATAATAATAATAATAATAATAATAATAATAATAATAATAATAATAATAATAATAATAATAATAATAAATTATACAAATATTTCATACTTCACAAACTAATAAAAAATTATATATATATATATATATATATATATGTTTATTTTCCAGTGGTTCAAACTTACTTTTTTTAAAAGCTAGTAATTTTTCTTATACTAATAAATAAACAAACAAACAAATAAATAAATAGTCAGAAACCACACACATTTTTATTGATTTTAAAATTTTACATTCATTCATTCATCTTCTACCACTTATCCGAACTACCTCGGGTCACAGGGAGCCTGTGCCTATCTCAGGCGTCATCGGGCATCAAGGCAGGATACACCCTGGACGGAGTGCCAACCCATCGCAGGGCACACACACACACACTCATTCACTCACGCAATCACACACTACGGACAATTTTCCAGAGATGCCAATCAACCTACCATGCATGTCTTTGGACCGGGGGAGGAAACCGGAGTACCCGGAGGAAACCCCCGAGGCACGGGGAGAACATGCAAACTCCACACACACAAGGTGGAGGCAGGAATCGAACCCCCAACCCTGGAGGTGTGAGGTGAACGTGATAACCACTAAGCCACCGTGCCCCCTAAAATGTTACATTTTCAAAAAAAACATGAAACATTTCTGGAAAGCTTTCTAAAAAGTATTTACAAATAATAATAATAATAATAATAATAATAAGAAGAAGAAGAAGAAGAAGAAGAAGAAGAAGAAGAAGAAGAAGAAAAAGAAGAAGAAGAAAGATAGAAAGTAAGAAAGAAACTTTAGGTTAAAACAACAATAATAATAATCACTCCCACATCCACTTTGGAGATATATAATAATTAATCTAAATGCAAACACAAATGTCATGCATGTATTCTTGGCCTCGTCTCTTCTTGTTCACTCACTAACCCTGTATTATGAGCCGTTGTGATTATTTTCCCATTACAACGCGACTCTGAGTGATTTATTCTGCAGCTAGTTTGGCTAGTTCAGGACTGATTGGTGTTATTAAGTGATTTATTGTGTTATCACTTCATCGTTAGTTGTTCATATCAATTTATTAAAGGATGCAATAACCAATAAGCTGATGGTGGTGGTCATGAACCGGCCTCGTGAGTGTACGCAGCCTAGCAACCGTACTGTACTTTGCGCTACTGTCTGGTTCATGTACTTGCTCTGGAGTGGAAGAGTTCTGGAGAGCTGATGGAGAGCCGAACCTCTAATCGCAGCTTGATTGCGGTGTGTAGTGTTGAGGCGACCGAGCGAGAGCTCTGGCCCATCGTAGTGTTTTTTATTTCTTTCTTTCTTTATTCCTTTTTTCCAAAGAGACTCCCACTGCATGGCCTGATTATGGAGATCGGTTCCCGACGGAGCCAATCAGGACCAGACCTGCAAACAGGTCACCTCGTTAGAGAACAGTGTTCGGATCTTTGTACTCAATGTAAATTCAGTTGTTTTCCCGACTTATCTTTAATCTTTCATTAAATTGTTTACTTAATTATTATTTTTTTTTTTTAAATGAAGTTGATGTGCAATTAATTCCAGTACGTGATGTTTAAAGAATCCATCTGCTTTAGTGACGATGAGACTCAAGCAGGACTCCAACATCTGGCCAGATGTTTCTAGACCTATGTTTTGCATACACCACATTTGCAGACATCCAGCTTAATTCTTTTAGTAAAATTAAGTGCAAATATTTTTCCTGACCAAAGCATATGACAGCTTTTACGATTTTCAGATTTTCTTCATACTCGTGTGCACATGATGAAAAAACGTCACTCAGTCATATATTACTAAGCGCATATATGCCATTTACATTTAGTCTGGATTGAAAAACTCAGTTAGCAGTGAAGGAGCTCCTGCTAAATGATGAATGTTCTAAATCTTTCAATAATGCAGCTCAGCTACTGCAACTCCTCCTCCTTTTATAGGGTGCCATTACTTTTGTAGAGATTCTTATTTGTCTTAATTCATGCATTTATTCAGGTCATTCAAGTCATTCAAGTCCAAAGAACCCAATGTAATGATTTCACACAGAGACTGAAGAGGAAACAGGTGATAGATTTCCATCCTTTGGTTCTGCGGCATCCAGAGTAAATAAAGTGTACCGTCGGCTCCGAACAATCAGCTGAGCGAGGCTGTGAGGCTGTAAGGCAGTGAGGCTGTGAGGCAGCGAGGCAGTGAGGTTGTAAGGCAGTGAGGCTGTAAGGCAGTGAGGCTGTGAGGCAGCGAGGCAGCGAGGTTGTAAGGCAGTGAGGCTGTAAGGCAGTGAGGCTGCAAGGCAGTGAGGCAGTGAGGCTATGAGGTGGTAAAGCAATGAGGCTGTAAAGCAGTTAGGCAATGAGGCTGTGAGGTGGTAAAGCAGTGAGGCAGTGAGGCTGTAAGGCAGTGAGGCAGTGAGGCAGTTCACGGGCTGAACCCTTTCAACCTTTTCAACTTCTGTTTAGGTGTCGTCTCCTCTGTCGTTGAGGGTGGCAGCGAGGGCCAGAGCCAAGCTAAATATGCTAAATAAACAAACTCGGCTTGGAGGACTCGTCGCGAGTGCAGTTCTGCGAGCGAAAAACAGCCATGGAGGCGGAGTGTGGAGCAGATGGATATAAACTAAATGAAGTGTGGCTATTGATTGTCAGTGCGCCAGCTCTCGTGGTCCCTCGGCAGCTCTTGAGGTCTTGCTATTAACTATCATGGCTCATTGTTCACACCCTGCTAATAAAGAGCGAACAGGCCCAGCAGCATTGACCTGAAATAGTGCAAACACAGTAAAAGCACTTTGCTCCCAGTGATGCGCCCGAGCTCCATTTCCCTCATTATTTTATACTGCTAAACCTTCCACGGTTTAATATATACGCATACTATGTAAAATGGCTGTGCTTTTCACGTCACGGCGGCAGATAATTGTTGGAGTATCACAAACAGGATGTAATCTTCTGCTCTACTGTACAAGTTTGGTCATTCAGGACCGATTAGTAAGAAATAAACACTCTATGACATAATATGCTTTGCTGTTTTAGAAAAAAAATCAATGATGAGATTTCCAGCATGTCCTGGTGTCTTCTGTTGTTTTTTTTTACAGCAGCAATTAGGTTGAATTTAATGTTAGAACACTATAGCAGCTGTACACAGCAGCTCCTTCTGCAGACTCGCTTGAAGTTAATTAGACAAAAAAAAAAAAAAAAGCCCAGAAGATATCCAAACACTTATTTACTGTACCATCACATTTAGCTGAATAAGCCGTTACTATAGAAACAGTAACATACTAATTATAGCGCTTCTGGCACTTTAATTAATCTGCACCTTTCCGACCAATCAGGAACCAGAACTCAAAATGTTAATAAATGTTAAAAGTTAATAATAATAATTGAAAAAAAATTGTATTGTCTGTTGTATGCGATTAGGTATAAATTTAGTAAAAGTGTAAACACAAGTGTAAACTTATTTTCACCTGCCATAACGTATAATTTTTATTCACAGCATCTAAAGAGGGCAAAACGAGCTAAAGTCATCTTTTTATTTCAGGGCTTTCCTTTAGAAATATGTGGTGTTTTTACTTGAGCAAAACACGAGCTGAGTAAATGCAAATAGATTCAAATTTATCATCTGCTGCGTGATTTATTCACATCCTGAACGTTACTTTGGGATTGGAGATCATATGTGTTAATTAATCCTCCATATGGCAGGTATTACATTTGTAGAAACCTAATTGTGCTATTTGAAAACAAAACGTTTTTTAAGGAACGAGCTGAAAGTCCTGGACGTAATGAGTTCTTTTTACCGCAGTGAAGACGAACACTAAAATCTGATGAAAACTAAAATAAGTCTGGAGAGATTCGAAATTATTCTCTGACTTTCAACTTAAATGAATCTGTTAGCATTGGCCCCGCCCTTTATTTCAATTGGACACGCCACACATTTTACACACTTAAACATGTAGTACAAATTGTGGCATTTTCTTGATACCGAAGTAAATGTTCACTGTAATACATTTTCTAAGAACGTTAAATGACATTTTAATAAAAACAACAACAACAAAAATCATTCGTTACAACCTGCACGTTAAGCCGGCCGACACGTGACCTTCTGGCTGACCTCCTTGACAAAATTGTAATTTCAAATCCTCGGCATGATGAAGATATGATGCTGCACTTGAAAAAAAAATCTCTTAAGATCAAGGTCAGATCTGCTTCAAAACATTTTCCATGCATCTGATCTGAATGCATTAGACGCTCTGTTCTCTTGCCGTTGGGGTCTAGCGTGCTGGGGGCCGAGCATCCGAGCCGAGCATCGTGACCTCTCGCTCTTCCTTTCACATCACCAGCGAATAAAGCTTACACAGAATCTTTTGAAATGTGGCCTGGTGAAAGACCTCCCTCATTCACCCAGTGTCTACAGCGGCCAAAAGACTTTTGAGGTGCTGCACGAAAAACAATAAACCAGAGGCAATTTAGGAATCTTGGTTTCTCTGCTTTTGTAAAAAAAAAATTACAAATGAAACTGATTTATTCCTCAAGTCAGAACTTCTGTAACTCCAAAACTGCTAAGTGTGTAACCACAGGGTCTAAAGAGCTGAGGATAAACAACAAAGAAAAAATTAATTTATTAATTTTTAGTTATATTTATGGTTTTAGAGAGATGAAAAACGTTCATTCGTTATTAATGTTTCCAGAAACTGATAAATTAATATGAGATGAAGTTAAAGTATACATTTATTGTTCAAATGCATGAAAAGGTGGAGAGTAGAGTAGAGTAGGGTCGAATAGAATAGAGTAGAGTAGATGTAGGGTCGAATAGAATAGAGTAGAGTAGATGTAGAGTAGAATAGAGTAGATGTAGAATATAGTAGAGTAGTTGTAGAGTAGATGTAGAATAGAATAGAATAGAATAGAATAGAATAGAATAGAGTAGATGTACTGTAGACTAAACTAGAATAGAGTAGATGTAGAACAGAGTAGAATGGTGTGGTGTAGAATAGAATAGAGTAGATGTAGAGTAGATGTAGAGTAGATGTAAAGTAGAATAGAGTAGATGTAGAGTAGATGTAGAGTAGAATAGAGTAGATGTAGAGTAGATGTAGAGTAGATGTAGAGTAGAATAGAGTAGATGTAGATTAGATGTAGAACAGAGTAGAATGGTGTGGTGTAGAATAGAATAGAGTAGATGTAGAGTAGATGTAGAATAGAATAGAGTAGAATAGATGTAGAATAGAATAGATGTAGAGTAGATGTAGAGTATATGTAGAATAGAATAGAGTAGAGTAGAACAGAGTAGAATGGTGTGGTGTAGAATAGAACAGAGTAGAGTAGAATAAAGGTTGTGTAGTGTTGTCTTCTGTAGATTAGAGTAGAATTGAGCGTTGTAGGGTGAAGTAGTGTAGTGTAGAGTTGTGTACAGTAGTCGAGTCAAGTCAAGAAGCTTTTATTGTCATTTACACCATCTATATCTGACACAGTACACAGTGACATGACACAACGTTACTCCAGGAGCTACATAGAACAACACAGAGATAAGGACTGAAGTAAGTTAGTCCTACACACACAAAGTGTATCTGTACAACCTGGTGTACACAGTGTGAGACACAAGACAAGAAGACAGGACAAGTGCATGACAAACAGAGTAGAGTTGTGTAGAGAGGAGTAGTTTAAAGTAGTGTAGAGTTGAGTAGATTAGATTTGAGTGGTGTAGAGTTGAGTAGATTAGATTTGAGTAGTGTAGAGTTGAGTAGATTAGATTTGAGTAGTGTAGAGTTGAGTAGATTAGATTTGAGTAGTGTAGAGTTGAGTAGATTAGATTTGAGTGGTGTAGAGTTGAGTAGATTAGATTTGAGTAGTGTAGAGTTGAGTAGATTAGATTTGAGTTGTGTAGAGTTGAGTAGATTAGATTTGAGTAGTGTAGAGTTGAGTAGATTAGATTTGAGTGGTGTAGAGTTGAGTAGATTAGATTTGAGTGGTGTAGAGTTGAGTAGATTAGATTTGAGTGGTGTAGAGTTGAGTAGATTAGATTTGAGTAGTGTAGAGTTGAGTAGATTAGATTTGAGTAGTGTAGAGTTGAGTAGATTAGATTTGAGTAGTGTAGAGTTGAGTAGATTAGATTTGAGTGGTGTAGAGTTGAGTAGATTAGATTTGAGTGGTGTAGAGTTGAGTAGATTAGATTTGAGTAGTGTAGAGTTGAGTAGATTAGATTTGAGTAGTGTAGAGTTGAGTAGATTAGATTTGAGTGGTGTAGAGTTGAGTAGATTAGATTTGAGTAGTGTAGAGTTGAGTAGATTAGATTTGAGTTGTGTAGAGTTGAGTAGATTAGATTTGAGTAGTGTAGAGTTGAGTAGATTAGATTTGAGTGGTGTAGAGTTGAGTAGATTAGATTTGAGTGGTGTAGAGTTGAGTAGATTAGATTTGAGTGGTGTAGAGTTGAGTAGATTAGATTTGAGTAGTGTAGAGTTGAGTAGATTAGATTTGAGTAGTGTAGAGTTGAGTAGATTAGATTTGAGTAGTGTAGAGTTGAGTAGATTAGATTTGAGTGGTGTAGAGTTGAGTAGATTAGATTTGAGTGGTGTAGAGTTGAGTAGATTAGATTTGAGTAGTGTAGAGTTGAGTAGATTAGATTTGAGTAGTGTAGAGTTGAGTAGATTAGATTTGAGTGGTGTAGAGTTGAGTAGATTAGATTTGAGTGGTGTAGAGTTGAGTAGATTAGATTTGAGTAGTGTAGAGTTGAGTAGATTAGATTTGAGTAGTGTAGAGTAGCTCTCTGTGAGAATGTGTAGAGTTCCAGTAGGAGGTGATGATGATTTGTTGTATTTGTGCTGGTGAAGCTTCCGAAGGCGACGACGTGAAGCTCGCTGTTTTCTGCTTACTTCAGGTTTCTGTTTTCTACACACACACTGGAGCTTCTCTCAGAGGACCAGAACTTTCACTCAGTTCTGTGAAACTCCTGAATCAGCAAGCAGCTCATGTGTGTTAGCATGTAGCCATGATCTAGACGAGCTACATTAATCACACACACACACACACACACACACACACACACACACACACACACACACACACACACACAGGTTTGGTAAAAAGGTCTAAAAGTTAGAAATAAAAAAGACTGAAGGTGGAAAATAGCAGCTTCCCTTTGTTACATATGTACATTAAATATGTAGCACTGCAAAAGTAATGGAACCCATCATGAACAGGAGTTGTTTTTTAAATACAAGTGTGTGTGTGTGTGTGTGTGTGTGTGTGTGTGTGTGTGTGTGTGTGTGTGTGTGTGTGTGAACGTATTATAACACAGGTTCTTGTGAAATAGTGCTATTATATTATTATTGTTGCTGTTGTTCTTATTGTTGTTGTAAATTAATGGTATAGATAGATACAGTCGTATGCAAAAGTTTAGGCACCCCTGACAATTTCCATAATTTTCATTTATAAATATTTGGGTGTTTCATTTTGATCTATCAAATAACTGAAGGACACTAAAGTAATATTTCAGTAGTGACATGAGGTTTATTGGATTAGCAGAAAATGTGCAATATGCATCAAAACGAAATTAGACAGGTGCATAAATTTGGGCACCCTTGACATTTTGTTGATTTGTGGTATTTATCGTTAATTTATTCAGTAAATCCATTTGCTGAAAGCAGAATTATAATTTAAATAGCTTCCTTGGATCAGCAGGATGTTCTCACTTGCCTTTGTAATAATCAATTAAGTTCTTTTCTTGATGTGTTAATTGCTGTTAATGAATATTTTGAGGATAACTTTAAGGATCTGTGAGCTGCTGTAAGGTGCTAGTGTCTCACACATCGCTGAGGATTTCGTTCAGCCGCTCGTGCCTTCTGATATCTGCAGCCATTCTTCCTAATATTCTCTCTCTCTGTTCCACAATTCTCATCATGAAAGGAGAAGTGCAATGAAAAAGCTACTGTTGAGGAGGTTGAGTTGTGCTGCTTTTGAGATGATTTCCCAGGGCAGAAATCAATGCAGCTCTTTCCGAGCCCTTTTTGACCCTGGCCTTTTAATGCTCTCAGTTTGATGAGAAAGAGAAGAGGGAAAATCCATCGTTGGATCACGAGCCAAACATCGATCCAGAGATATTTTAGGTTGAAATAATAGCTCACTTGTGTAGAAGGAAGAGCTTTTACTTCGTTATTCCTCACTTTGTTCTGTGATGGCATCAACTGAGGCTTCTGAGTCATTAACTGATGATCAACAGCAACACAGTGTGATGAACGGCGCAGAAGTTAGTTATAACTTATGCTATAACAGCTAGTGTGAAAGAGAGAACATAGGAAAGACACAATGCGTGAAAGAAAGAAAGAAAGAAAGAAAGAAAGAAAGAAAGAAAGAAAGAAAGAAAGAAAGAAAGAATCTCATCTCAAACCTGGTTTAATTTGCTGAACCTCCACATGCTAACATCACACCGTTCTCTGATGTGTCCTGTGATGATAAACCGTACAGACGGAGCCCAGTGAAGCCTCGGAACCGTGAGCTAGAACTCCTGAAAATCCGGTTCTAATTAACATGTAACTTCTTTTACATTACACGCGGTTTCTTGTGTATTAAAGCTTCAGCACATCCTCCATCAGCAGGACACGGGTTTGTTACGGTTCTCATGCACCAGCCTCAAGTAATCAGCTCACGCGGGTGTTAATTCAACCCTGAATAATTACCTCGAACCTCTCTCTCACACACACACACAAACACACACTCACACACACACACAAGCTCCACATGGTGCACACACGGACGAGGTCGAGGATCTTTATTAATTGGTGTAATGCTGGGAGTAATTGCTCTGTTGTCCTCCATGACACCCAGTCTGTCAGTCAGTGTGAGACTGGATCAGGAGTTTGGGTCTGAACTCTAGAGCTGAGCTGAAGAGGACAGACTCCAACCTCCAGCTGGATAATCAGAGCTGCTGGATTAGAGAAAGACCCACAACTGTGGGAGGAGAAAAAACTCCAACAACACACAACTACATCGACTACATCAACACACTTTTTCAACACAATATATTACCAAACTATCAACACACAACACACTACATAAACACAATACAACACAAAACATACACAATACAACACACAACACACTACATAAACACAATACAACACACAATAAACACGAGAGAGATAGAGAGAGAGAGAGATAGAGAGAGAGCGACAGAGAGATTGAGAGAGAGAGAGCGACAGAGAGATTGAGAGAGAGAGAGAGAGAGAGAGAGAGAGAGAGAGAGAGAGAGAGATTTTATTTACTATTTTATAACTCCAACAACACACAACTACATCAACTACATCAACACACTTCATAAACACAATACAACACAAAACATACATAATACAACACACAACACACTACATAAACACAATACAACACAAAACATACATAATACAACACACAACACACTACATAAACACAATACAACACAGAATATACACAATACAACACACAACACACTACATAAACACAATACAACACAAAACATACACAATACAACACACTACATAAACACAATACAACACAAAACATACACAATACAACACACAACACACTACATAAACACAATGCAACACACAATAAACACATGAGAGAGAGAGAGAGAGAGAGAGAGAGAGAGAGAGAGAGAGAGAGAGAGAGAGAGCAACAGAGAGATTGAGAGAGAGAAAGAGAGAGAGAGAGAGAGAGCGACAGAGAGATTGAGAGAGAGAGAGAGAGAGAGAGAGAGAGAGAGACAGAGAGATTGAGAGAGAGAGAGAGAGAGAGAGAGAGACAGAGAGATTGAGAGAGAGAGAGAGAGAGAGAGAGAGAGAGAGAGAGAGAGAGAGAGAGAGAGAGGATTGTGGATTTTATTTCCATTCCCAGTTTTGTGATAGCATTAGCATTTAGCGTTTAGCATTTAGCTCAGTGTTTGTTTTAACTTCCTGTCAGTACAGAACACAAGGTGCACATCACACTTACATCCCAAACAGACTGACTGTAGAAACTCTTTCATGAGAATTAGACTTAACAAAACTTAGAAGAAAACACATATTATATCTAACTATTTCGTCTCTTTCAACTATAATCCAGACTAAAAGTGTACTTTTAAATGTCAGAGCAATTTGTCTGTCGACAGTCGAACATTGTATTCCTGCTTAGAGAAGAACACTTTGGAGCAATTTTAGAGTGAATAGCTTTCTTGTTCCAGTGCTAATGGAGGAATGATAAATTTAGCCTGTGTCGACTCTGCCGCTGATGCCTGCAGGTAAAGAATCCAGATGAGGGCTGGAGGGAAAGTAAAAAAAAAAATAAACTACATTTATATTTTGCTTTTTATATCAGAAAGAAACATGGACCTAGAAAACGTTCTGTCAGGTCAAACAGCACTACAGCACTGCATGAGAGATGTTACACACACACACACACACACACACACACACACACAGACATACACACACAGACATACACACACACACACACAGACACACACAGACATACACACACACAGACACACACACACACACAGACATACACACACACACAGACACACACACACAGACATACACACACACAGACACACACACAGACACACACACAGACATACACACACAGACTTTCACACATACACAAACACATACACATACACACACAGACATACACACACAGACTTTCACACATACACATACACAGACACACACACACTTTCACACACACTCATACACACACAGACATGCACACACAGACATACACACACACAGACACATACACACAGACACACACACACACAGACATACACACACAGACACACACACAGACTTTCACACATACACAGACACACACACACACAGACATACACACACAGACTTTCACACATACACAGACACACACACAGACATACACACAGACACACACACACAGACATACACACAAACACACACACACAGACACACACACACGCACTCATACACACACAGACATACTGTACACACACAGAGACACACACACACAGACATACACACACAGACATACACACACAGAGACACACAGACACACACACAGACACACACACAGACATACACACACAGACATACAAACACAGAGACACACAGACACACACACAGACATACACACACACCCACACACAGATATACGCATGCACAGACATACACACACACACACCAACACAAAGAAAGAAAGAAATGAACATATTTTTTGAGCTGTCTTTACAGCCTCAGTGTCGTATCAGTATCACAGACGCCTAATGATTTTTTATAGTAACAATAGACCTAAAGCCATTATATTAAGACCAGGTTGTTAAACACACACGTCTGCAGAATGGACCGAACCGGGACCAGGTCTGATAAAGGAATTTAGAATCTGTCTTCTAAATAAAAATCAACAAAGCAATAAACTCAGTTATAAACTCAGCTACTGGCTACATGTTAATAATGTAATTCTTTATTAGAAAAAAAATTTAAAAAATATATCTTCAGAAAAAGAACAAATGTGGACTAAAAGTTTTAAGTATAGAAAAAAGGAAAGAAAGAAAGAAAGAAAGAAAGAAAGAAAGAAAGAAAGAAAGAAAGAAAGAAAGAAAGAATACATGCAAGGGATGAAAGGAGAAGTTAAGAGAGAAAGAAGTAAAGATGAATACACCAAAGAAAAGAAAAAAAGAAATAGTGGAAAGTAAGAATTCAAGAAAGAATCTCAATTCATAAATAAGCTCTTGTCTACTTTCTTGTGATATATTTGGTGTATTTGGTAATTTGGTGTGTATTTGGTGGATGTGGTTAAGGTTTAGTGGTTAAGGTGTTGGACTACTGATTAGAAGGTTATGAGCTTGAATCATAGGTCCACCTAACTGGGCCCCTGATGAAGGCCCTTAACCCTCAAATGCTCAGTTGTGTAAATTGAGATAAGTAAGTCGCACTGGATAAGACTATCTGTCCATAAGTGTGTGTGTGTGTGTGTGTGTGTGTGTGTGTGTGTATATATATATACATTATATTTTGTTTATAGCACACACCCTTCTGTAAATTTCAGTTAATAGTAATAGCCATCAGTATATGTTCATAGTACATATATCTTCATCTGTATATTATGTTCATAGTACATACATATCTGTAAATTACTGTTTATAAGAATAGCCATATATTTTGATACAGCACATATACAGTAAAGCTGTATATTATGTTCACAGTACACACACATCTGTAAAATACTTCCATATTACCACTTTATTTAACTTAATTAAAACTTGTACAAACTGTACTGTATATCATGCACTTGCTACTATTGCACTCCGGTTAGACCTAAACTGCATTTCGTTGCCTTGTACATGTACATGTGTAATGACAATAAAGTTGAATCTAATCTAATCTAATCTAATCTAATCTAATCTAATCTAATCTAATCTAATCTAATCTAATAAATAGCCTATTTAGTTTATATAAACTGTGTATGTAGTAATATGTTGTGACTGTATAAATTATCACTAGCTTACCAAAATCTATAGGATCATTAATAATGTTGTAAATGTTAACGACAGTAAGCACGTGACGACTCTGTACTGTTTTCTTACTGTTTGTAATTTATTACATAACGGACTGAAGCCACATGCTTACAATCACGTGACGGACGGCTAAAAAACCAAAGTGTCACAACAGTCCGACGAAGCGTCTGTGCGGTGATGTGTTCAGTCATGTATCTGTGCGATAATAGAGCTTTTAATCAGGAAGCAAAGACGCATTAATCTCACTCATCTGGGAGGAATGACATTTTGTGCTGAATACCACGGCTCTTATTGATTTTACTCAAATGAATCTTATTTCTAATTCAAAGCAGTTTGTGAAAAGAGAAAATATAAGGCGTTATTACAGTAAGGGATTTTTATAGAGTTACTCAGTATTGAGTGAATGGATGTAATTGATAACAAAGTCATGAGGTCAGGTCTGTGTTCTATGTGCTACAAGACCCCTTAAACGTAATGTCTATAATTCATAAAGAGCGTGAACTCTATGAAATATTAAACAATCCTCAATGCACTGAAAGAGGAGATCTTATGAGGTGATCTACGTATAAAAGGGGATGTTAATAAGGATAAAATGAATCTTTAAAAGTGTTCTTTAACAGGTGATGATAGGATCTTAATGAGAGAGTAACAAGAGATTCATACTAGGGGATCTTAATGAGGGGATCTTACAGAAAATATTAATGACGATCATAATCAGAGGGAAATTAATGATGGATTCATAATAAGGGGATCTTATTGAGGGGATCTTAAAGAAAGGGAGAGTAAAAGATTTTTAATGAGAATCTTAATAAAGGGGATCTTAATGAGAGATTCATTATGGGGGGATCTTAGTGATGGGATCTTATTGAGGTGATCTTACTGAGGTGATTCATAATGAGAGATTCATTATGGGGGATCTTAGTGATGGGATCTTATTGAGGTGATCTTATTGAGGTGATTCATAATGAGAGATTCATTATGGGGAGATTTTAGTGATGGGATCTTACTGAGGTGATCTTACTGAGGTGATTCATAATGAGAGATTCATTATGGGGGATCTTAGTGATGGGATCTTATTGAGGTGATCTTACTGAGGTGATTAATAATGAGAGATTCATTATGGGGAGATTTTAGTGATGGGATCTTATTGAGGTGATCTTACTGAGGTGATTCATAATGAGAGATTCATATTGTGAGGATCTTAATGAGAGGATTTTAACAGGCAAATCTTAAAAATGTGATATTAACAATGGTATCTTAAAAAGGATCATAATATTGCAAACACATTGTAGGATCTTAATGATAATTTAAGGATTGCATTTTAACAAGTAAATAAGTGATGAGATTTAATTAAGCGGATCTTAATGATGCATCGTGAACATGTGGATCTAAATGAGCTGATCTAAATCAGGGGATCTAGTCAAGGGGGTCTTAATGATGGAACTTGAACAAGTGGCTTTTAATGAGAGGATCTTAATGCAGGGATCTAAACAAGATGCTTTTAATGATGGAACTTGAACAATTGTCTCTTAATGACAGGATCTTAATGACCGGAGTTTAATGATGGGATCTTAATGACTGGAGTTTATGGGGGACCAAAACAAGCCAAGCTCTCTAAGACCTTAATGGGGGATTTCAACGAGTAACAAGAGATCTAAACGAGGATGTTTTATCCAAGGGATCTCAGTGAGTGGGGATTAACATAGGGATCATTACAGGAGATATGAATGAAGGGATCCTTATTAGAGGATTTTAACAAACGGGTTAATTAGAAATGAAAGCGGATCTTAACACCAGGATCAATGGGATCCGTGTTAAACCAGAGGACACGTATTGCCTTTGAACTGCTTAATAGGCTACAAGTACATTTTTACATGTGTCCAAAAGACAAACTTTCTTTTCCTGTTTTATTTCATGTGATCCATTTTTTGCCGTCTGGTTCGTCCTGGGCAGCTTTCATTTTCATTAGTAATTCAGAGCTAGCGTTTGCATAATGCTCCATGTCTCTGTCCTCCGTCTTCTACTGGCCCACTCACAGAGCCTCATTAGTGTCTTTCTTCTCAGACGTACCGAGGGCAAGAGAGTGAGAAAAAATTTGATTTATTCAGGATAGATAGATAGATATCACACACACACACATACACACACACACACACACACACACACTCTGATTGTAGGCTTTGGAAGTCACAGTGTTTGTCCTCTGGATAATGATTTAATAAAGACACCCGAGTTTATCTTTAGATCATTGCAAATGATTTTTTTCACAAACAAACAAAGACAAAAAAATAGACTTCAGTAATGTTTTGCGTTATTGTGGTTTTTTTTTAACTATACATTTTTATATGCAGTTTTTTGTCGTGTTTTACTTTGGTTTCATAAAAAACATGAACAAATGACTAAAAAATATAGTTCAGGATTAGAGCATTAACATGTTTCTTGTCTTAAACATTATAGAATATAATAAAATTAACACATTTCCTGTATTCAAATCCACAAAAACGATGAAAAGCGTAATTCTGTTACTAAATGTTTAATACTAGATGTCCAAAGTGAGTTTTCGCCCTCAGAGCCTTCACTCTTCAGTTTATATTTACAGTTGATTTTTGTACTCGTTTGTTTCTTTTACAGGTTTAAAAACTGACCTTGAGGAAGATCAAGATTTTTACTGAGCAGGAAATTACGTCATGGCTGAAAGGAAAATCGTTTCTCTATGTGGTGAGTCTGAGAAAGTCTAACTCTATAAACACATCTGTTATAACCAACATGTTTTATAACCTCTATACACTCCACACACTCTCTATAACCTCTATACACTCCACACACTCTCTATAACCTCTATACACTCCACACACTCTCTATAACCTTTATAAACTCCACACACTCTCTATAACCTCTATACACTCCACACACTCTCTATAACCTTTATAAACTCCACACACTCTCTATAACCTTTATAAACTCCACACACTCTCTATAACCTTTATAAACTCCACACACTCTCTATAACCTCTATACACTCCACACACTCTCTATAACCTTTATAAACTCCACACACTCTCTATAACCTCTATACACTCCACACACTCTCTATAACCTTTATAAACTCCACACAATCTCTATAACCTCTATACACTCCACACACTCTCTATAACCTTTATAAACTCCACACACTCTCTATAACCTTTATACACTCCACACACTCTCTATAACCTTTATAAACTCCACACACTCTCTATAACCTTTATAAACTCCACACACTCTCTATAACCTCTATACACTCCACACACTCTCTATAACCTTTATAAACTCCACACACTCTCTATAACCTCTATACACTCCACACAATCTCTATAACCTCTATACACTCCACACACTCTCTATAACCTCTATAAACTCCACACACTCTCTATAAACTCTATACACTCTCTATAACCTCTATACACTCCACACACTCTCTATAACCTCTATAAACTCCACACACTCTCTATAACCTCTATAAACTCCACACACTCTCTATAAACTCTATACACTCTCTATAAACTCTATAAACTCCGCACTCGAGTGTTTCTAGCTGCTGTAACATAAGTTGAACTGCAGTCTTCCAACAGCATTAATCTAACTATAGAATGAATAGATATTTAAGAAGATACGGTTATAAGAAAATAACCAACGTCTGTGTGGTAATAGGAAGTGAGAAACTGAAGTCCTCGGAGGTCAGGTCATACTGTTTACAGTAGAACATGTTTTCATATTTCTAGATTTTATGACTCATTTCTCTGGGACTGTTAATATAAGGGCTCTGGAGTTACAATGGATTGCATCAGAGATGGAAACGATCTGAGAACTGAGATCCCCCCCCTCCCCTCCCTCTAATCCACACACAAAGACACACTCACACTCACACACACACACACACACACACACACACACATCAGCTGAGATATACAGTAACTTGCTCAAAGTGCAAGCTTATGCAGATTCCAACAGCCACAGTAACACAATCATCACTAGCTAGCTATCTTCACCAGCGGGAAGAAACTTCACCTAATATCTAATGACCTTTACGAAATTTCTTCACATGCAACTTACTACAATCACTGCATACTTTTCACCCTAAACATACAGAAGCACAGACAGCTTATAGCCAGTGGGTGTTTTCTTGTTTCAAACCTGAGGCTGAAGATCCAAGTGGGGAAAAAAAACACAGCCATTGTAGATTCTCTGAATTATTATGAGAGCGAGTCGCAATTAAATTAAATACGCTCGAGTGAAACAAAATCCTACCATATTAAAGAGGGAACAATGAGGTATATGTGACAGCTAAGATTTGTAGTCAATATTTTCCTCTGAGCTTCTCTTCTACCGAGGTTTTATGTCCCGTATCTTGTGCTGGACCAAAGATTCCCTTTATAAATATCACATAAGTACAAAGCAAAGACGAAATATATGAAATATTCAAATTTTCATGCCTGAGAGGTTTAAAGATACACACATAGTTCAAGATGCTGCTAATCTGTGGGGGTTTTTTTATCATGAAAGAATAATATCTTGGTTTTTATTAATGCTTCCCTCAAGCTCTCAGGCATGGTAAGCTTTCACAGTGAAGAAAGCTTATGTTAAATCCCTCACCTGCTTTTAATCTACTAAAACGTTGCAACACCTGCTTATGCCTTCGCTCGATTTATTTCATATCACACAATACAGTGGCTCTTTCACCGTAGGGTTTGGATATCTTATCTTTGATGGACAGGGTATTGAGAAAGGGCTGATATATTGTTCATCAGGTGGCATCACTGATTCCTTTTTGGTGTCGGAGTTCCTGAGGTTCTATAAATCTGTGATTTGCAGCTGCTTTTCAACGAACAAATGAAACAGTATTCAGGGCTACGAGCTTCTCCACCGTTTATAACTTTAGCATACGAGTCAGGAGTCCACGCTAATTCCCTGCCACCAGACTGGCTGCCTCTTTAGCATTTAGAACAGATTGCACAGTGTAATAAATGGCACTGAGACCTCAGTATTTCTGAGTTACTACAGTTTTATGGAGTAAGAACTGCTTCCTGCCTGGGAAAAGTTCCAAACTCTGAAATGACATGCAGCAGAAGCAGCGCTTTTATCCACAATCTTGTTCGAGGTGTTAAAGAAAAGCGGTAGTTCAAGATAACGGAATGTTTGGAGCAGGTTCCTTTACCTAGCCAGGACCGCGTAGAGGTCATACATGCTAATAAATTATACTTAAGTGTGAGAAAGTAACTAACAAATTTTAATAAACTAAAATATCCCACAAATGATACTTAAGTATTAAGTATTAGTTCATATTTTCCACCTCAGCTTTGAAACCATCAGAACATCAGAAACCTACTCCATAGACGCTATACATGTAGTTTGACTGATGCTCTTCAAAACATTTAAAGGTCCGACAAAACAAAACGCTGATTGTCTAAATATCGTTGGCCAAATTATATGTTTATTATCTAGCTAACAAGGTTAAAGCTTCAGTGTTTGGTCTGGTGTTTGGGGTGCCATAAATAAGTAAATAAGTAGGCTAAAAATAAAGCAGCTATGTAACTATTAGGGATGAGCGAGTACAGCATTATCTGTATCTGTATCTGTATCTGTTAACCATATGAATTATCTGTATCTGTATCTGTACTCGGGAGTGGGTGGGGCCTAACCCAGAAGTAGGCGGGTTTCCATTGTCTTGAAATGGACGGGGCTTTAACCGGTAATAATTAATTTGTTATATTTATAACACTAGCTTACTACCTTTATGTTTTTATGAAATACAGCAAAAACGTGTCAGACACACAGTGTCTGGTTACTGGTTAGAGACAGCTGAAGTTTTAAAAAAGAAAAAAATCTCCGACAGGCAGAGACGCAATGCGAGTCGCATTCTACCAAGCAAGCACCACGTCTGAACGAACCCACGTTTACCAGAACTCTACTGGTTAGTAAGTACGTATTATTAACGTTACAACCCGAAGTAAAAAGCTGAAGAAACCCTAAACGTTAACGGAAAAGACCCACGAACCCGAGTGACTGAGGGAGAGACAGAGAGCTGTTCTGTGTGTGACTGTGAGTGAGCAGAGCGAGACACAGCAACACAATACATCTGTATGTGTGTAGGGGAGGGGCGCTGTGACTAGCCTATCACTGTAGGGGAGGGGCGCTGTGACTAGCCTATCACTGTAGGGGAGGGGCGCTGTGACTAGCCTATCACTGTAGGGGAGGGGCGCTGTGACTAGCCTATCACTGTAGGGGAGGGGCGCTGTGACTAGCCTATCACTGTAGGGGAGGGGCGCTGTGACTAGCCTATCACTGTAGGGGAGGGGCGCTGTGACTAGCCTATCACTGTAGGGGAGGGGCGCTGTGACTAGCCTATCACTGTAGGGGAGGGGTGCTGTGACTAGCCTATCACTGTAGGGGAGGGGCGCTGTGACTAGCCTATCACTGTAGGGGAGGGGCGCTGTGACTAGCCTATCACTGTAGGGGAGGGGCACTGTGACTAGCCTATCACAGAACGCTGACACAATCAGATACCCAATGATGATTTTCATTCAATCCGAGCACAGATATTGACTCGTATAATACTTGTACTCGGCAGAAGTGCTTTATCCGTACCGGATACTCGTTTCAGCCGAGTATCCGGCTCATCTCTAATAACTACGTTATTAGATGTTATTAGATGTCATAGTTTGTTAGTGAAGTATAATAATACAGACTGAGGGAAATAAGCAGAAGCATGTGTAGCTTTGAATAAGAGGTTTTTAATAGAGCACACGGTGTTTGGTGATTTGCAACTGATTTGTTCTTCACTGGTCTTAAAACTGTGGCCTTGTAAAGATGCTAAGCTCGGCACATACGGTAGCTAGTGTGTCGCTACATCATCATCATCATCATCATCATCTATACGCCGTAGTTTAGCGACTGGCTTGGAAATCATTCACTTAGTCTAATGAATGTGTTTCATTTTAGAACAAAAATATGGCCGCCCTTGTTATTACTGTTCGGATGTGCAGCTGGTTGTCTTTCTCAGCGCTTTTTGTACAATTACCATGAATACATGAATAAATATCTCGAGGTTCTGCAGAACAGCGAGAACCTGGTTGTCCTGCATGAAGGGTGAATTACATCGTTGACATATAGACGGTCATTAGCAAACATGATTAGCGACGCATTACGTTTGGCTCGGAGTGTAGCAGCGAATTTTCAAACCCACGCAGAGGTCAAGTCTGTAACTAGACAGTCAATGTGAAAGCCTAATTATGGATCGAGGTGTGTGAGTAAATGTCAGTTAAATATGTGAAAAATGTCAATGTCTGTTGTATATGTA
>NC_083472.1:24723968-24726468 GCF_030014155.1 Tachysurus vachellii
TAAGGAATCAAACACTCTATAGTGTAGAACAGAAGTCAACATGGGGCGTGTTTACTTTACTATAACAGTTAGAAAAGGGCCATCTAGTGTTGTGGTACACTGAATGTGTGTGTGTGTGTGTGTGTGTGTGTGTGTGTGTGTGTGTTTCTGTGTGTGTGTGTTTCTGTGTGTGTGTGTGTTTACTTTACTATAACAGTTAGAAAAGGGCCATCTAGTGTTGTGGTACACTGGATGTGTGTGTGTGTGTGTGTGTGTGTGTACTTTACTATAACAGTTAGAAAAGGGCCATCTAGTGTTGTGGTACACTGAATGTGTGTGTGTGTGTGT
The DNA here is from genome assembly GCF_030014155.1 of Tachysurus vachellii. NCBI lineage: Eukaryota > Metazoa > Chordata > Actinopteri > Siluriformes > Bagridae > Tachysurus > Tachysurus vachellii. Next base: position 24,724,296 of record NC_083472.1, read on the forward strand.
GTGTGTGTGTGTGTGTGTGTGTGTGTGTGTGTTTCTGTGTGTGTGTGTTTCTGTGTGTGTGTGTGTGTTTACTTTACTATAACAGTTAGAAAAGAGCCATCTAGTGTTGTGGTACACTGGATGTGTGTGTGTGTGTGTGTGTGTGTGTGTGTGTGTGTGTGTGTGTGTGTGTGTGTGTGTTTCTGTGTGTGTGTGTGTACTTTACTATAACAGTTAAAAAAGGGCCATCTAGTGTTGTTGTACACTGAATGTGTGTGTGTGTGTGTGTGTTTACTTTACTATAACAGTTAGAAAAGAGCCATCTAGTGTTGTGGTACACTGGATGTGTGTGTGTGTGTGTGTGTGTGTGTGTGTGTGTGTGTGTGTGTGTGTTTCTGTGTGTGTGTGTTTCTGTGTGTGTGTGTGTGTACTTTACTATAACAGTTAAAAAAGGGCCATCTAGTGTTGTTGTACACTGAATGTGTGTGTGTGTGTGTGTGTGTGTGTGTTTACTTTACTATAACAGTTAGAAAAGAGCCATCTAGTGTTGTTGTACACTGGATGTGTGTGTGTGTGTGTGTGTGTGTGTGTGTTCTGTAAATGATTCATTAATTAACATATCATTTAGATCAACAGTGACAGTGGTGTTTATCATTACTGGTTATTTTGAGCTAAAGACTCACTAATGATCACAGTGTGCTGTGTTTCTCCTGTAACTCACGCACACTGGCTGCACTTTTTCTCCACATTGACTGAGTTAATTGTGTGAGATTGGAGAATTCAGCCCTGAGCTCAGTGCGGTGGATTTCTACACACCATCTATACTCCACCACCATCAACACGTTCCCAATGAATCCAATCAATGCCTCAATGGTTAAAAAAAGAAAAAGAAAAGCCTCCAGGCTCGGTATAAACTCCTTAAAAGTTTACGATTATGGATAAAGCGCTTGGTGTTTTCTCGTGAGAGGAAAACAGATCCGTGTTGACGTTTTTCTGCAGCTTTGCTGTAGGAACGCTGTCATTATACGATATAGAGCGAAGGTTCAAAGCCACGCTCGCTAATACATAACGTCAGTCATTGTGCTCTGGGACACGAGCGCAGCACAACACCTGCTGATCAAATGAAAGCTTTCTGAGTACTTATTACTGCAATCTGTTTACGTGAGTCAGCCGTGGCACAAAAGAGCACCTGCACAGGTGATGTCGCTAAGTCTTGAAGGGAAATATTACAACCTGCTACTCCAACAACGTCGACTCCACACAGGCCGAGAGGAAAAGAAGAGATTAGATTATTAGTCATGTGTCGGGATTTTTACTTCAAATTCTGAATAGAGCAGGTGGTGATTATGATATGCGTTAAACTCTGTATGGAGGAGCGCGCGGCTGCACGTCTGCACGTCTGCAAGGCTGCACGTCTGCACGGCTTCATGGCTGCACGTCTGCAAGGCTGCACCGCTTTACCGCATTACCTTGTAAATCTGAGAGTCAGCAGTTTCTCTGCATGATGGACACCCAGAGTAAGATTGGTTATGGCTCCTACTTTATGAGTTCAATCTATTTAGCTGGTGACAGAGCACACACACACACACACACACACACACAGCATTTAAAGCAGGACAGCTTAATATATAAAGGAGGTGTGTGACCAGTGATGCATTCAGCAAATTTCCATCTATAAAGCACTCAGCAGTCGATCTTTTACCCGAATCCCTGTAATTATTAGTGAGACCCAATCACAGCAGATGGGTTTTAAACCCAAGAGAAGAATCTAGAGCCATTCCAACTGATATCATGAAAGTATCTAGAAAGTTCATATTGTGACCGGACAAGTTGTTCTACATGAGGACAAATGAGGATCTAGAACTAAATCAACTTTACTTATTCATACTTTATTAAAAAAAAAAAAAAAAACTAATGAAGTCTTAACTAATGGACTGTTATTTGCCAAAAATCATGACCGTATTGCACTAAATATGGGACGTGTCGGGGGTAACGGTGGCTTAGTGGTTATCACGTTCGCCTCACACCTCCAGGGTTGGGGGTTCGATTCCCACCTCCACCTTGTGTGTGTGGAGTTTGCATGTTCTCCCCGTGCCTCGGGGGTTTCCTCCGGGTACTCCGGTTTCCTCCCCCGGTCCAAAGACATGCATGGTAGGAAAATTGTCCGTAGTGTGTGATTGTGTGAGTGAATGAG
>NC_083472.1:24731468-24748968 GCF_030014155.1 Tachysurus vachellii
AACATGAGAGGAAAAGGACAGTTGAGTGTCCATGGTTACCCCAAGGTTGTGAGCTGTGGCTGAAGGGGAGATCAGATCGTTGTGCAGGGATATAATAAGATCATGCCCTGGGGATGAATCACCTGATGATCAGCAGGTCAGTTTTGCTAGGATTGAGCTTTAACTGATGAGCAGTCATCCATGTTGATATGTCTGCCAGACATGCTGAGATCTGATCAGAAGCTGTGGCATCTGAGGGTGGGAAAGAGAAGATAAGTTGTGTATCATCAGCATAGCAGTGGTAAGAGAACTCATGTGAGGAAATAACTTCACCAAGAGAGTGAGTATACAGGGAGAAAAGAAGAGGACCAAGTACTGAGCCCTGTGGGACACCAGTGGAGTCTGCGTGGAGCAGATGTCACTCCCCTCCATGCTACCTGATATGAACGACCTTCCAGGTAGGAAGCGAACCATTCCCAAGCTGATCCGCAAATCCCAAGACTCCTGAGGGTGGACAAGAGAGTTAGTAATGCTGAGTTATGCTAAATGTAATGCTAAAAGTTAGCAATGCTGAGAGTCATGAACACTTTTCACTTGAAAGAGAAACTGAATTGAAGTCACATGACGCTCACTTCCGTTAAACACGTACATTTTCGTCCTAGGAGCTGCCCGAGACCGAGACCCCAAGGGTTCGTCTGTAATTACGTACACAGGTCCGCTAACTGCTCACGACTCGGTGTCGATTGTATGAACCAAACTTTGCCACGTGAACCGAAAGCAAACACACACTCTGCTCTGTGGTAGAATCCTAGAGCGGAGAACTCTGTCATCATCATTAAATAAGTGATTAGTGAGGAATAAAACGTTCTGTTTCTGAAAATAATCACCGGTGTGAAGAAGCGAACTCAGCACCTGGGGATGGACTTGATGCTCAGTCCCTGACTTTGCTACATTCAATGTTATAGAAGATGATTATTGATAAGATGATTAGTTTAGATAATGATTCTGTTAAGATCTGTTATAATAATCTATATATAATCAGCTGTTCCGTCGCTGGCTCCCATGTTTATAAGACCGAAATGAAGCACCGGTGTCGTTGATTACTTTAGTAAAACATCACAAGCGTTATAACTCTTCTCTTATTAATAGCGTTTAAAACTCATTTATTTCCCCAGAATGAAACGAAGGCAAGGCAGCGGAGGCTGGAGGTGAGCCGTGTTGAACGCCAGTTAGTGAACGATGCTGACGGCATGTTTTTGTTGCACCGCCTACGCTGATTGTGACAGATAGGAATCATAGCACCGTGCCACGTTCAATATGCTAATGATGTTTTTACGCTGCACGGATAAGTAACACGCTTCATGTACGCTGAGCTCAGAATAAAACGCCTCTTCATAAATCAGACAAAGCGACGCATAAAGAACTGTGACGCGTCTATTTTAGGATGCATGAAGCATCCTTGTGTTGGACGGCGATGAGATTTGTAACGGTTCACCTGTGTTACTCTGAGTGTGTGTGTGTGTGTGTGTGTGTGTGTGTGTGTGTGTCTGAGTGACAGCTCTGCAAAATTGAAACTGGTGCTGGTTTGCGTGTGTCCTCCACTTAGTGTCTGTGGAAATAGACCTGGAGAGTAAAGACAAGATGGCGGAGCGTCTGTCAGAGAGCTTCGGTTTAGGACTAGAAGGAGCACTGCAGAGGCTCGTTAGGGAAGAAGGCAGTAAGAATCATAGAGCGAGTGAGAGAGAGAGAGAGAGAGAGAGAGAGAGAGAGAGAGAGAGAGAGGAGAGAGAGTGAGAGAGAGAGGAACATTAGAGATCCAGTTTGATTTCATCAGCTTGATCGGTTCTGCTCTTGGCTACTCGTGTGTGTGTGTGTGTGCATGTGTGTGTGTGTATTTACTATGTTCATTTCTGTCTCTGCCACTACCACTGTACCTTCTTCTGAGAAAGAAAACGCGCGAGAAAAAGACATCTCACTTCACCTCTGATATTTTATTACATCTCAAATAATTTGTCTCACATCTACCCTATATATAAATATATAAATATATAAATATATAAATATATATATATATATATATATATATATATATATATATATATAAATAAATATTATCCTTTGGAATTTTATAATATTATCATTTTGTAGTTATTCAACGATGCCAAGCCACTTTAATTAAAATAATCAAGGATGAGATTGATGAGATGTCACACAACTACATTGTACACGGTCACAAACAAAAATACTAATAAAAAGACACAAAGAATTAGAAAATCAAGTCAAAGTGATTAAGACTTTTAATTCACTCACTCATTCATTCATCTTCTACCACTTATCCGAACTTCCTCGGGTCACGGGGAGCCTGTGCCTATCTCAGGCGTCATCGGGCATCAAGGCAGGATACAACCTGGACGGAGTGCCAACCCATCACAGGGCACACACACACACACACACTGTCATTCACTCACACAATCACACACTAGGGACAATTTTCCAGAGATGCCAATCAACCTACCATGCATGTCTTTGGACCGGGGGAGGAAACCGGAGTACCTGGAGGAAACCCCCGAGGCACGGGGAGAACATGCAAACTCCACACACACACAAGAGGGAGGCGGGAATCGAACCCCCAACCCTGGAGGTGTGAGGTGAACATGCTAATCACTAAGCCACCGTGCCCCCCCAAGACTTTTAATTAATATGATGAAATAATTAGAAAATTATTTGATTCCTTTTTTTTGTTTTGTTTTTCAGATTTTGAGGAAACTCTGTGTATTTTATTGTCCTGTTTATAAAGTGCATTGTTGTGCAGCATCACGGGTTCCTCTGGAAAGCTACAAGCTCTTAAGTGTGTGTGTGTGTCTGTGAGTGAGTGTGTGTGAGTGTGTGTGTGTGTGAGTGTGAGTGAGTGTGTGTGTGTGTGTGAGTGTGTTTGTGTGAGTGTGTGTGAGTGTGTGTGTGTGTGAGTGTGAGTGAGTGTGTGTGTGTGTGTGAGTGTGTTTGTGTGTGTGAGTGTGTTTGTGTGTGTCTAACCTAAAAGCACACTCATGCTCCCAGCTTGCAGTAATTCTATATAATGGAGATTCACTTCTATATTACACATCACTTCCTGCTTCTGAAAAGAATTCCTCTCAGCGACTCACTGAGGAAGAGAATCATCTGTTTATATATGACACAAAATCCCAAATCTAATAACTAAACATAATAAATTGATCTCATTAATCAAAATAAAAATGATACTCAGCGACAGTGTGGTGCGATGAAGCTGAGTCACTGTTCCTGAAGTCTTGTAATTCCTTTTACTCCACATTACTCATTATTGTCTGATGTAGTAAAGAAACCTCGGAGATTTTATCCTCGTGTATTTACACTGACGCCAGATCGTGAGCTCAGGACATGAGGAGAACATGAGGTGAACACAAGGAGAACATGAGGAGAACACCAGGAGAACATGAGGTGAACATGAGGAGAACACCGTGAACCGTTATCCTTAACAGAGGAATGTTTACATGAAATTATCATTCAAATTTCATTTGTGCATGAAGATGAAGTGAACATGTGGAGAACACGAGGAGAACATGAGGAGAACATGAGGAGAACGCAAGGAGAACATGAGGAGAACACAAGGAGAACATGAGGAGAACACGAGGAGAACATGAGGAGAACATGAGGAGAACACGAGGAGAACATGAGGAGAACACAAGGAGAACATGAGGAGAACACGAGGAGAACATGAGGAGAACATGAGGAGAACACGAGGAGAACATGAGGAGAACACGAGGAGAACATGAGGAGAACATGAGGAGAACGCAAGGAGAACATGAGGAGAACACAAGGAGAACATGAGGAGAACATGAGGAGAACACGTTCAGACCACAGTGAACTGTTATCCTTAACAGAGGAATGTTTACATGAAATTATCATTCAAATTTCATTTCATATTTCTACACATATTTCTTTTTCAGTCTTTAACTTAATAAACATAATAAATCATGGTGTTAATCTCACATTGTTCTTTACCGGATCAGAATTTAGTGATTTTGTTCTTCATGTCGGCCATTTTATAAGAAGGAGGAACAGAATTCACTGTGAATTTTTTCCAGCTTGTCTTTTCCACTTCACGTTCTCAGGTTTTCTCTCTGACAGGCTACTGAGGCTCTACGAACGTGTGTGTGTGTGTTAGTTTATTTATACGCATACATGCATTCGTGCTGATGAATGCACACACACACACACACACACACACACACAACCTAGGGCAAGAGCTGAGACCTCACACAGATAAAATGAAATAATGTCCTGTGGGACTTCAGACTTAAGCACAACTTCCTGTGTGTGTCTGTGTGTGTGTGTGTGTGTGTGTGTGTGTGTGTGTGTGTGTGTGTGTGTGTGTGTGCGCGTGTGTGTACACAAATACAGTCTCACCGTATTCTACACTACGACTCTAAAACAATGTTCTGGATTCCGATTGGTCAGAAGATGTTCTAGACGTTCAGCAAGTTTCTCTCTATGTGCCCCACACATCTTACGGTTTCTATAGTAACCGCTCGTTCACAGGGATGCTCACTCACTCACTCACTCACTCATTTTGTACTGCTTATCCGAACTACCTTGGGTCACGGGGAGCCTGTGCCTATCTCAGGCGTCATCGGGCATCAAGGCAGGATACACCCTGGACGGAGTGCCAACCCATCACAGGGCACACACACACACACTCATTCACTCACACAATCACACACTACGGACAATTTTCCAGAGATGCCAATCAACCTACCATGCATGTCTTTGGACCGGGGGAGGAAACCGGAGTACCCGGAGGAAACCCCCGAGGCACGGGGAGAACATGCAAACTCCACACACACAAGGTGGAGGCGGGAATCGAACCCCCAACCCTGGAGGTGTGAGGTGAACATGCTAACCACTAAGCCTCCGTGCCCCCCTCACCCAAATATTTATAAATGAAAATCATGGAAATTGCCAGGGGTGCCTAAACTTTTGTATACTACTGTTGATCACAGCTCATTTACATTCAGTGACGCCCACAAAACTCCATAAAAGATGACCTGCACAGTGACAATGAACTCTCAGGGTAAAAAGTGAAAATTCACGCAGGATAAATGACAAAGTTGGTGAGGATGAATTTTACATCATTTATTAGTCTTAGTCATATATTTACACCCCCCCCCAGGAGCACGAGGAGGATACGAAGGTTTTCACGAAGAGATTTCCTCTATAAATTTCTGCATCAATGTGTTTGTGTTTACAGAATCTCGTGTTTAACGGAGGTAATAATCACACGGTGAGTAATAATTATGGTTAATCACAGATCGTTTAGAGGTTAGTCTGATGAGGAATACTCTTAAAGAACAAAATGGTGTGAATGCTAAGTCGGGTCTTGATCGTGGGATTGTGCTGCACCCGTGCCGGCTGCTGCGTCGGGTGAAAGTTACTGTATGCAGCGGCGCATTAAATGAACACACGGCTAATTATTCCGTCAGTTTCCGCTTCACTAATTTGCTGCACATTTGGTTCTGTGGTTTCAGAGAGGAGATGATGTGATTACGCATGAGCGCTGTTGTGTGGTAAGCATGACGACTCGTGAAGTTTTCTTGAGCATCGATGCAGAAATGCCATCACCTCACCTCAGCTCTGTGTGTGTGCATGTGTGTGTGTCATGCAGGTCGTTTGTAGATGATTGATGATGAAAGTTCCCCACTGTTATATTACACTGTTATTATAGTTATTAGCGTGTATTACTACTACAGTGTGTCTTCATTTGCAGCTTGTGAGCAGTGTTCCTTTTTATCGCCTCCTACAAACAGGAGAACTTCTAGCTGCAGGACCAAAAGTCCAGGGGGTGAAGTGAGACCTGATCCAGCTCCTCCTACCTGGCTAGGGCGGGTAGATTACTCATTGTGTTTCGATCTGGATTAGTGTGTTGTTAAGTGGGTTATTCCATCTTGCAGGTTAGGGGTTAGGGGTTAAAGTTGTAGGAGGAATCGGATCAGGTCCAGCTTGACCTCCTGGACTTTTGCTTCTGCATCAACAGCTGTAGTTTTGTCTGCGTATTTTCATCTATTTTTTACTATTTATAATCATCTGTTTTCTCAAGGCACTGTTGTGAACTTGTGTCTAAAGAATTTAGCTTGGCTAATCATGCTAACAAGTAATGGAAGCGTATGATCTCCAGTTTAGCAGGTTACACTTATAGCCCTTTTCCACCAAAAAGAACCGGGTGCTGGTTCAGATCTAGCACTGGTGCTGGTTCAAATTTGGTTCCACTGGTGAACTTTCTAAGAACCGGTTTGCCTTTCCATCAGTTAGAGAGCATCACAGAGCCGAGTCTGACGTCACTGTATACGTGTCACGTTACACAGCAACGTTAGCGCAGCAGCGACAAACACAAACACATCAACAATGGTGGATGTTGCTTTACTGTTAATGCTCATGGCTTTGTGAACCTACATTAACACCCAAACGCAGCGAATCCAACGTGTACGTGCAGCTCCATGTAATCTGTATAAACGGAGGTTGTAATGGAGAAAGTACATAACGTTATTTTATCATTAACACAGAAAAAAGTTAGCCTTAGCATGTAGCTACTTACTATCATGTGTGCTGATAATGTATCATATTGCGGTAAAGTAAAAGTGTATTAAACATTAGTATACTTGTGTACATTATCAAATGCGCTAACAGTAGCCCCGCCCACAGCCCCGCCCACAGCCCCTAACACAAGCGGTTCTTAAGTTTAGACCAACAACGTTTTGGTGCTACATAAGAACCACTTTTCCTGGTTCAGAGCCGGTGCTTTGGCTGTCGAAAAAGAAAGAACTGGTTCTAAATTAGGCTCCGAACCAGCACTCAAACTGCCTCTGTGGAAAAGGGGAATTGATCTAATCTAATCTCACAGTGGTGTCTCCAACCTGGACCTCTATAAACTTTGTAAGGATTAAAGGAAGAATTGTATTTTTTATCTGTTTAGAGTTACATTAAATATCTTCTGATCACTTAGCAGCTACTGTATAAACAGAAAGATTTCAGTTTCCTCAAATTCTGAGACAATTAAAAAAAATGATCAGAAAAGATAAACCTACAGTATAAACACTCCACGTTGTCCAGTTACGTAAAGAACATCTAAATTTGATCCATTTCGAGCTAAATTTGCCTTTCTGTGTCGCAACGTACTAGTCCTGTTATCATGAAACCGCAGAGAAGAAGCGTGAACTCTATTGTCCTGTAGATGTGGGATTATTCTGACACTGGAGATCTGATTCAACATCGCATTCAACATTTATATACCTAGAGAATGAATCAAGACCTTCTGACCAATCAGAATCCAGAACTCCAGTAAGTGATGACAGATGGAGAAATGTTCGCACTCGACTCTCTTCTGTCTAAAACCTTGTTTTCCTGCCCGCAGCTCTGGTGTTTCTGCTCCAGAGGACGAATGAATCATGAAATAGAATCACGGCGATCAATCTGACTTCCCCTCGTCTCCTCCTTCTTGTTTTTGATTTTTTTTTTTATTATTTGTTTTGTTCTCATGGTTCTCTAGACAATAGAAATATAAACAGCGGCTCAGAGAGATTGGTGGCCAACAGATTCCTGAGTATCATGATCTTAAGAAGAGACGAGATCCAGCATGAAATCCAGCTCGCCTTGCGTCAAATGACTGTAATTTCTATCTAGGCAGCAATTTGGTTTTCTTCTTGCAGAGCAGTTGGTGATTTATCATATCTCTCTGTGTGTGTGTGTGTATCCGTGTGTGTGTGTGTGTGTGTGTGTGTGTGTGTGTTTGCGTGCGTATGTGTGCGTGCGCGTGTGCGTGTGTGTGTGTGCGCGCGTGTGCGTGTGTTTGTGTGTGTGTGTGCATGTGTGTGTGTGGATGCGTATGTGTGCGTGCGCGTGTGCGTGTGTGTGCGTGTGTGCGTGTGTTTGTGTGTATCCGTGTGTGTGTGTGTGTGTGTGCGTGCGTATGTGTGCGTGCGCGTGTGCGTGTGTGCGTGCGTGTGTGCGTGCGTGCGTGTGTGTGTGTTTAACCCTGCTCAATGCAGAGCAAGGACTATTATCTTTTATCAGAAACTGAAAAGTGTAATACACACGAGCGAATTCATCAAACTATACACACTTCAGCATGCACACACACACACACACACACACACACACACACACACACACACACACACACACGCGCGCGATATGAAAAAAAGATTTGTGAGTAAAAGCAGAAACATTTAACATGACAGGAAAGTGTTAGACACTAAACACCAGACAGGTCAGAAGATCAGACCACAAAGACTAACAAAATAAAATCTAATCACATCATTTATCATGAGATTAAAAAAAATACATTTCAACTAAATATCTTATCTTAAATCTCTAATACTATTAAAATTAATTAATATATTAAAACCGATAACATTCTAATACTAGTAAAACTAATACCAGTACAAATACTACCTTGTTAAATAATACCTTGTGTGTGTATTTAATAAATATAATGAATAACAGAACTGTTAAAATCATCCGCAGATAAAAATCACGACAATCTACAAAAAAAAAATAGTAATAAAAAAAAATAAATAAATAAAATAAAAATTCTGGTTATTGTTAGCATAAAATTTACTAAATTAAAATATTGTTAGTATAAAAGTAAATGAAGTAAACGTTATCTGGTTACTCAGAGTAAAAGTTAATGAGTTAAATTTCTGTTAGAAAAAAAATAAGTGAGTTAAAAATTTAGTTATCATAAAAGTTAAAATGCTAAAATAAATGAATAAATAAATAAATAAATATTCACAGACAGAAAATCTAAATGAAACAAAATTTAATCACTAATTTGACTGAAATGTGGTTAAAGATCTTTGTTTCTGATATCTGATGAGATTTAAGCAGATTTTCGAACCCGTATCTCCCCTGAAACGAACTTCTCAGCCCAGAGAGTCCGTCCTGAGCAGAGCCTGATGTCCGTGCTAACACGGTTAAGCTAAAAGGAAGTGGCCGAGAGCTTTGTTCTGTCAGGAGCGTTTATCCGAGTCGGCGTCCCGTCAGGTCCTTCAGGTTCTGAGACGCTTCATTACTCCTGCCTGTCCTCCTGGCTGTTGTGGAAGAGACGTTAAATTACCTGCTGCCTTTCCTTCACGGCTGAGCGGAAAGTGACGAAGCGGATGTCTGTGGAATGGTTATCGATCTGGAGATTTGAATCCGTTCTTTACGAGGTTAAACAGGCGGAATTGTCTTAAAGGAAGAAGCTCCGACAAAGCAGAAGGAAATAAATCTGTGATGTTCACTACGTTATCGTCTAATGTTTACTAACTCATAACAAACATTAGCATAATGATATTAAAGGAGGCGGAGCTTCAACCAAGGTGTCACTGAATGCTGATTAATCATCTACACAGTTGACTGTAAGGAGTCTCCAGTGTCAGGAATTTTACTTTAAGACCACCGAGTCATTTATTTCTTCGTGTCTGTTTCGTCTGTACACTCAGGACTAAACCATTACAACGTGAAATGTAGCTATAAATGGATAAAAAGCACAAAATGTCATCTGTTAATAAATTAGTAGATTTCATTTTTGTCAGATCGCTGTAATGAAATCAGAGGAATAAAACTCTTCATTGTGTGCATTTGTAAGAATGATTAATGTCCTATAGCTGTGTGACCTGAAGTGTGTTATTTTGCTAATGCTAGTCATGAGTTTGGAGTTTGGGAAGGATTTTGAAGGACATTGGCACTTGTTTGGCCGGGTAGACCTGGCAACCCTGTAAAAAATGAGTGTGTTTTGTTTTGTAGTCTCCATGTCATGCAGAGGAAGTAAAAAACAACATTAACATTAGCGTTAGCATTAGCGTTAGCATTACCATGCTAATCACGCACACGGCGAAAGTCTACCTCACGAAGTTGAGTCTGAGGGCTACTTTCCTGCCTTTTATATACAGAACACTAATATAAAAGACTGTTTTATTGCACATACAGAGAGAGAGAGAGAGAGAGAGAGAGAGAGAGAGAGAGAGTGGGGGGGAGTGCGGATATAAAAATGAAAGAAAGGTGCAAATGGAAGATGGCTCAGCGTTACCCGTCCATTGCTAATTTAAAAGAATTGCTTGACGGAGCAGCGAGCGGGTTTTGCCTTTTATCCGCTTTTTAATAATAGCAGGAAAGAGAGTGTGCATCAGCAGGTGTCACTTTTATTAAAGGGGAAATTTGCCACTGCTAGCTTCAAACACGGCAGATCGGCGTAGCACAAAGATTCGCCTTTTATCCGTTTTTATCTGCCGTCTATGCATTTACGTTTCCGAAGCTCGGCGACAGAAGTTTCTACAATGATGTTTTATTCTTTCATTTTAATGAAGATGCGCTTCAATGCTGAAGATTCCTCTGAATCACAAATATGCTGTGTGTGTGTGTGTGTGTGTGTGTGTGTGTGCGCGTGTGTGTGTGCGTGTGTGAGTGTGTGTAGGGGTGAGTGTGTGTTCAGTGTAAATAATCATGCTGCTCTCAAGACGGCCTCAAAACATACATCATATATCAAGAAAGAAAGAAAGAAAGAAAGAAAGAAAGAAAGAAAGCTAACATGCTCATGTGTGCAGTGCTAATTTAAAGGAAGTGTTTTATCTTCTGTTTGAAAAAAGGAAACAGAAAGCAGGAGAAAGATGAGGAGAAGAAGCATGAGAAGGAGAGGAGAAGATAAAGGTGAGAGTAAAGGAGAAGGAGCAGGAGAAGGTGAAAAGGCAGGAGAAGGAAAAGGTAAAGGTGCAGAAGAAGGTTAAATAGGAGAAGGTGAAGGAGCAAGAAAAGAAGCAGGTGGAGGATAAGGAGCAGGTGGAGGATGAGGAGCAGGTGGAAGATGAGGAGCAGGTGGAGGATGAGGAGCAGGTGGAAGATGAGGAGCAGGTGGAGGATGAGGAGCAGGTGGAAGGTGAGGAGCAGGTGGAGGATGAGGAGCAGGTGGAAGATGAGGAGCAGGTGGAGGATGAGGAGCAGGTGGAAGATGAGGAGCAGGTGGAAGATGAGGAGCAGGTGGAAGATGAGGAGCAGGTGGAAGATGAGGAGCAGATGGAGGATGAGGAGAAGGACTTCAGTTGGGGTAGTTTGGGTGTAGTGTTCAGGACAGTTCACTCGTCACACTGTCATGCTCCAGAGCAGTAATTAATCACTCTGTGTGATGACACGGTCGATCACTGGGACCTTTATTTACCTGCAGACGTTAATGACTTCGGTTCCTCATCAGTGCTAGTGCTAGACGTCCTGTTTCTCTCTCTCTCTCTCTCTCTCTCTCTCTCTCTCATTTCTGAAATAAAAGAACACATCTCTCACTAAAATGATCACATCGATTGCTGTAAAGTGGGCAGGTTTGGGGAGACGATGTCCATCTCACTGATTGTTCTTCTTTGTTCTCTTTCATGAGGCAGCTAGAAAACAGCCCTCGTGTCTCAGCGCTGTTGTCACGTCTTCCTGCCGCCTCGTTACCTTTAAACCTTTCTTTTTCTTTTCAGTGTTCTCAGCTTCATATATGGCTGTAATTTAGCTTGTTAGCTCCTCCTGAAAAACACGTGAGAGTTCACACCATGGATCAGATAAGAAAATAGCAGAATATAATTATTCGAACCCGTGAAATTTGAAGCTTTGAGTGTGGAGGAGAAAAGGACAGAGAAAAGTGTTAAATCCAGTGGAATTTTCCTTTAAGTGTCTTTTTATTTATAGCCCAACGTTTGGGGTTATGAGTTGTACGTCTTCTATTTCTCAGCGTCAAACTTTACTGTCAATATGAGATGGATTGCTGGTATATAAATAAACCAGGAACTGGACCTCTCTGGAACTCTCACTCCCGGATTGTTGCTTGCTGTCTCATTTTGTTTTCCTCTCAATCTGTCTTTCTTCTCTAGGAGTTCATAAACTCTCTTTCCCCCTCTCTCTCTCCCTCTCTCTCTCTCTCTCTCTCTCCCATTCTCTCTCTCTCTCTCTCTCTCTCTCTCTCTCTCTCTCTCCCATTCTCTCTCTCTTTCCATCTCTCTCTCTCTCTCTCTCTCTCTCTCTCTCTCTCTCTCTCTCTCTCTCTCTCTCTCTCTCTCTCTCTCTCTCTCTCTCTCTCTCTCTCTCTCTCTCTCTCTCTCTCTCTCTCTCTCCCATTCTCTCTCTCTTTCCATCTCTCTCTCTCTCTCTCTCTCTCTCTCTCTCTCTCTCTCTCTCTCTCTCTCTCTCTCTCCCATTCTCTCTCTCTTTCCATCTCTCTCTCTCTCTTTCTGTCCCACTGACTCCTTTTCATTTTCCATCACGTTGCCAGTTTGGCCTTGAAACCTGTAAATGCTGGAGGCAGAAATGGATTCAAAGCCAGAGCTAAACATCATACCTGCAGTGAAATGTAATAATAATACAGCAATAGCAGCTCGTCATCTCGGAGTAGCCATGCTGCTGTTCGTGCTTTATCTACAAACAGAGAGAGAGAGAGAGAGAGAGAGAGAGAGAGAGAGAGAGAGAGAGAGAGAGACTAATAAGATGAAAGAAGTGACAAATTGATGCTAGATTAAAAAAGACTGAAACAGCCGAGCAGGAGTTCTGTTCCCAACATGGCGAGTCAATTCCAACACTCACACAGTGGCTGTGGTTCGATTCTCACCAATCTGAGTTCATTCTCATTACATGTTCCTAATAAACTGAATTCATTCCCTTTTGCAGATTCCTAAAGAAACATGTTCATTCTGTTTATTCCCAGATTATGGAATACTGGATTTATGGACCTGGATTTCTCATGGACCAAATTCATTCCAGTCACAGATTCCTAAAGAAACATGTTTATTCTGATTACGGATTCCTAATGAAATGAATTCATGAAAAGATTCCTTATGACGCAAGTTTTCCAACTAAAGAATCCTAATCAACCAAATTCATTCCCATTACAGATCCCTAAAGAAAAATATTCCTTCTGTTTATTAATTCTTAAAAGACCAAATTCTGGATTTATTACCAAACTGGACCAAATTAATTCCAGTAACAGATTCCTAATGAATTTTTTCCGATTACAGACTCCTAATGAACCAAATTCATTTTGATGATGGCTTCCTTATGGCTTCCCGAGGAACTGAATTCATTTTGATGATGGATTCCTAATGAACTGAACTGAATCCTGTTCACATTCATATAGAAACATGTTCATTCTCATTACAGATTCCTAATGATCAGAATTCAATCTGAATATAATTTCCCAATAAAACGAATTAGTTCCCAAAAAAACAGATTCCAAATAAACCAAATTCATTCCCATTACATATTCCCAATGATATATGTTTATGGTTATGTTTGCACGTTCTCCCCGTGCCTCTGGGGTTTCCTCCGGGTACTCCGGTTTCCTCCCCCGGTCCAAAGACATGCATGGTAGGTTGATTGGCATCTCTGGAAAATTGTCCGTAGTGTGTGATTGCGTGAGTGAATGAGTGTGTGTGTGTGCCCTGTGATGGGTTGGCACTCCGTCCAGGGTGTATCCTGCCTTGATGCCCGATGACGCCTGAGATAGGCACAGGCTCCCCGTGACCCGAGGTAGTTCGGATAAACGGTAGAAGATGAATGAATGAATGAATATGTTTATTCCTAATTGACTTTCAGAAGTACTCAGAGAATAAGAATAAGAAATCCAACAGCAGGACACATGAGAAATTCATAAAGAAAAACTTGCTGGCATTTTGCCTCCGAAGCCCTGACCTGTCATCCAGCTGGAGCCATCTCCAGGATATTGATGTCTGAATTATTGATTCAGAGCTAAAAACAACACTGGGCATTTTCTCATGCCATCATATTGTCTGATTATTTAGTGTTTATTTTATTGTTATGGGTGAAGAGGAAGGAAGGTAAGGAAGTTTGGTCCATATCGAGCCATTTTCCCATGGAATTTAGATTCTGGTGGACAAAAGACAAAAGGTTTACAGTTTACAGAAGTAAAGAATCATGAGCTAGTTGGATTTTTAAGGATAACGCCATAAGACAGGTCATAAGAGCAGCGTTAACACCACGACTTACTTACAGAACTCTCAGCTCAAATCAGTTCTGAAGAAAGTGCAATTCTGAGGCCTTTTGGGAATCTTGTAGTGATCTGAGTGGTGGAGAAACACGATCATTCTGACATGAATGGATAAACTGGAATGCCTCGAGCAAAGCACTGGGATTCACGGAACTCCTCATGGGTGTGAAGGGGATTTATCTAGTCAGATATCTGGACAGGACTTTTACTTTGCTGTTGATGAAATTCAGACAACATTCGAATTGTACGGCGTGTAAGAATAAGTACATGTCGAAAAACTCCTGTGTTTGGCTCAATTTCAACAAACAAACAAACAAACAAACAAACAAACAAAAAAATAAATAAATATAAAGGCCAGTATTCTTATTTAAATGAGTTCATATAAAATGTGACAAAGTTACGGTTATTGTGGATAATTAAACTAATTAAAAGTATTTCAGATCTCAGACACATTGCTCTTGCTCAGACAAATTGCTCTCACATTTTTCATGAGATCATGTTTGGATTATTTTGTCTCTAAAAGAAACAACATGGAAATGAAAAGTGTTAACAATCCTGACAACGCTACAACCTTCAAACACCTGGAAGTCCAAGAGAGTAAAGCTGTCTGGGTGGGCGGGGCATAGTCTATCTCCCCTGTCAATCACACTGATGCTAGCTAACTGTGGGAGCTTGGGAGCTCATGTATGTCAAAGAGAGCTTTCATTTAGTGTGTTTCATTAGCCATTGATCTAACTTGCTGTTGGTTGGAGTCTGGAGTATTGAAGGAACCGTCTGATGGACTTCACCAGAGTGTGTGGGAATTGATCAGTGACAAAAATTGTGGGGAGATGATTTATATTCATTCATTCATTCATTCATTCATCTTCTACCGCTTATCCGAACTACCTCGGGTCACGGGGAGCCTGTGCCTATCTCAGGCGTCATCGGGCATCAAGGCAGGATACACCCTGGACGGAGTGCCAACCCATCACAGGGCACACACACACACTCTCATTCACTCACACAATCACACACTACGGACAATTTTCCAGAGATGCCAATCAACCTACCATGCATGTCTTTGGACCGGGGGAGGAAACCGGAGTACCCGGAGGAAACCCCCGAGGCACGGGGAGAACATGCAAACTCCACACACACAAGGCGGAGGCAGGAATCGAACCCCCAACCCTGGAGGTGTGAGGCGAACGTGATAACCACTAACCCACCGTGCCCCCCCACGATTTATATTTATAAATATAAAAAAAGTGGGTTCCTAAAGCTAGATTTTGGTTTACATCAATTAAATGTCACTGAGATGGAGATAAACAGCTTGATCTCATTAAACATCTCTATGTGGTTTTCTTGTGGATTTCCAGATTGAATCATTGAATAATTCTGCAGATCTTGGACTATAAAATCTGCCCGTGGTCGTGAACATTGCAAAACTTTGTTAATAACTGAGCTAAAAAAGCAAGGTTGAACGTTTGAGGTATTTATAAACAGCGAGAAAATGAGCAGAGCAGCTGGAGGAGGTGAAACATCAGTAGAACATTCTGAACACAAGCACTGCAGCAGGTAAACACACTCCTCTGAGACCTCGTGGGCCATTAGAGGAGCGAGTGCACGAGTAAGAGGTGCTCCAGCACTCTGAGCTGAAAAGCTAATTGGCTTCATTAGAAAGCAAAAAAAAAGAGCTGTAGGGAATAAAACAAGCTCACTTCGGTCTGAGGTTACACGCTTTTTGTTTCAAAGCCTCTCTGCGCTTTAACCGATTGATTAGCTTTGCAGTCAGATCTCAGCGTTCATCGTTCTCTGGCTCTCAGGAATGAGTTCATCATTCAGATGGAAATTAGAAGCAAATCAGATGTTTTCTGTTTCATCACAAACTGAATGGATCTGCTTAGTCTAGAGTTCTTATTGTTGGTACTCGCAGGAACTGGTTCGCGATCGAGCGATTGAAATTGCACAGAAAGAAATCTCATCACTGAGGCCTTCCTGCTAATTATATTTAAACATAGTCTAGAGGATTGGACAGGACAATAAAAGCTGGATACCGCAAAAAAAACAAAAATCCTGTCACTACCATCAGAAAAAAATCAAAGACCTAGAAAACTACTATTTTATGGTTTGACACAAATTCAGAAGGGTAACTTAACTGTACTTAATATTAAAATTTGGACACCTTCTGATCTTCTGACAGTATGACATTTTGTTGTTTGAGGCACAGCTGAAGACTTATACATAAGTTTATATGCATATATTTTTTTAAACACCATCATGATCATTATCATCTTCACTATGAGCTTTATTCTGATCTATGACTTCAGAGGAACATCCCAGGAACACCCCAGGAAAACATGAGCATATGGTGGGAATATGGCCTGGATGAGACAACACATACTTCATTGGAGCAGTGTATCTTAGCCAGTTCACCCACTGGTATGTTTTTGGGTGGTGTGAGGAAACTGAAGAACCCAGAGGAAATCCACACAAACCCAGGAGAAACGTGTCAGATCTTGAGTTTCAGGGTCCCTGCAATTGAATATCCAAACACATCAGATCAGACACCAACCATGAATCTTTAATAAGGACTAATTAGTTTGCTCAACGGTGGCTTAATGGTTATCACGTTCGCCTCACACCTCCAGGGTTGGGGGTTCGATTCCCGCCTCCACCTTGTGTGTGTGGAGTTTGCATGTTCTCCCCGTGCCTCGGGGGTTTCCTCCGGGTACTCCGGTTTCCTCCCCCGGTCCAAAGACATGCAGGGTAGGTTGATTGGCATCTCTGGAAAATTGTCCGTAGTGTGTGATTGTGTGAGTGAATGAGAGTGTGTGTGTGTGTGTGTGTGTGTGTGTGTGTGTGTGCCCTGTGATGGGTTGGCACTCCGTCCAGGGTGTATCCTGCCTTGATGCCCGATGACGCCTGAGATAGGCACAGGCTCCCCGTGACCCGAGGTAGTTCGGATAAGCGGTAGAAGATGAATGAGAGAGTGAGTGAGTAGTTTGCTCAACTGTTGGTCAATGATTATGAGAGTCAGGTGATCATGATGGTTGGGTCAGTGGTGGAGCAGTAAAGAAGAAAGAGGACGTAAACGTGTGAAAATCAAGCTGCAGAAAATTGATAGTGACGCTCCATGATCCAAGTTGTAATAAATTCCTTCTGGTGACGGAGATCCAGTACGAACCACATCCTTGTCTTTCCTGTAGCTTTTTATTCAGAATTCCAGAAGATTTTCATGTTTCTTATGGAACGTTTCTTATGGAAAGTCCAAGACAAAAGAACCAGCAATAAGTCGTCGTCTTTCCAATGACGTAATGAAGACTTGGTCTCAGACTTCCACGTGGAGAAGAAACAGTTCTTTCTGTCGTCTTTTCATGCATTTATTAGCCGTTTCATCAGAACCGGTTGCTGCACGATTGCATCAGATCCTCACAGCACAAATTCCTGATCAGTTTGTCAAGAAATCTATATTTACATATTGCTGTTAGACAAATCTCATCGCTTCGTTCTTTTCTAGCAAAA
>NC_083472.1:24756468-24761468 GCF_030014155.1 Tachysurus vachellii
AAATCTCGGTATCCTCCGAGCCAGGATTATCGAGTGCAAATGGAAGCTTATCACAAACGGATTTGTTTACGGAACTGTGACTCGTGACTTCGCTGATTTGTGTACACGCCCAAACGCCACGGCTTACCATCTTAGCTGAGGATATCTGGGTTCATCTCCATCTTACTTAAAAGCCTTAAATAGAGGTTGGTGTTTATCATCTGCAGCTCTAATCCCCGCACCGAGCTGGTGACTCGACCGGATCCGAGGATCCGTGCTTCCCTTTTCCGTTTCTTGTGAACGTAGCAGAGGAACGTCGCAGGAAGACTGACACAGATCTCCGTCTGAGATGTGATCACCGACGCGGGTGTCTGACAGCGCAGACTTTTGATTGAACGTTTTCAGAGCTTCCTCCGCGTAATCTCTGTCGTAGCTCTGTGTTTTCGACTCGGCTGACAAGTAAATGACACACTGAGCTTTGAAAGCCACCGCAGAGGAAGAACGCTGCTACTTTTCAGGAAGCGTGGAAAACGTTTCCATATTTACAAAGAGTTGCCGCTCGTATCAAGCTGCCTCGGTTCACACTGAGTGAGGAGTACAAAACTGTGTGTGTGTGTGAGTGTGTGTGTGTGTGTGTGTGTGTGTGTGTAGGAAATTCTATGCATTTTATTTGTTTTGCACTTTTAACAATTCACATTTTCTTAACGCAGCTTTACAGAAACAGAACAACAATCTTAAAGTTTAAAATGAAGTTACTATTTAATTCTAACATTTATCTCTAATGATCACGTCTGAGGTGACGGTGGTGAGGAAAAAGTCCCTGAGATGATATGAGGAAGAAACCTTGAGAGGAACCAGATTTAGAAGTGAACCTCATCCTCATTTAGTGACACTGGACAGGAAATAATGTTAATGTAAATAATGTTACTGTAAATAATGTTAATGTAAGGGGGGGTCACGGTGGCTTAGTGATTAGCACGTTCGCCTCACACCTCCAGGGTTGGGGGTTCGATTCCCGCCTCCACCTTGTGTGTGTGGAGTTTGCATGTTCTCCCCGTGCCTTGGGGGTTTCCTCCGGGTACTCCGGTTTCCTCCCCCGGTCCAAAGACATGCATGGTAGGTTGATTGGCATCTCTGGAAAATTGTCCGTAGTGTGTGATTGCGTGAGTGAATGAGAGTGTGTGTGTGTGTGCCCTGTGATGGGTTGGCACTCAGTCCAGGGTGTATCCTGCCTTGATGCCCAATGACGCCTGAGATAGGCACAGGCTCCCCGTGACCCGAGGTAGTTCAGATAAGCGGTAGAAGATGAATGAATGAATGTTAATGTAAATAATGTCATTTCTACAACAGTTTATAGTCCAGTGCAATAAAGCGACCGAGAGCTCCTGAGGAACTAACAGGTCAGAGTCAGATCTGAGATCATTCCAAACTTAACACTAATTCTTTTCTGCTGAAGTCTTCAATCAGCAGCGTGATGTGATAAAGCAGTGATAAAGCTAATTTATTTCCTTCAACTGCATTTTTTAATACTGTAAATATGGAGCAACTTAACCTTTGTGTGTTGTTCGTATTTTTGTTACTCAGCCAGTGTTCGTGGGTCTGCTGGACCTGCTGCATTTTTGGGTTTTTAATTCAACACAATCAAAAATTTGATGTTAAAATACTTTACAGATGTTTACTTCATCCCAATTACAAGCAACATAAACAGCACGTATGGTTAATGTTTGCTCTTTACCTTTATTACATCACATTTTTCTAAATTAAAGTGCGACTCGTTTTTTGTCGTTTTGTAATAAAATGTAATAAAAAAAGAAAATCAAATTTAATCAAGTTATGAGTGGAAAAAAAATCAACAAATTTACAAGGAAGCAAAGTTTTTCAAAACTATTGATGTTTATGAATGTGGGTCCCACAGACCCGAACATCATACAAGGGTTAAATAACTGTTGCTATAGTAACATAAAGTAAACGCATTAATACAAATCTTATTCTTAGACTCTTGAGTTAAGCTAAATGGGGTTTGATATTTTTATAAGTTTGCAGACAAAATTCACAAACGATTAAAGGAACTTTTTGATCAATTTTTGGACTATAAAGAAATTTTTCGCTTCTGTCACTTTCTGCATCATCTGCAATGCCGTTTGAGGACCAGCTGCGATTCATCCCTCGTTACCTCTCTGCGTCAGACAGATTTCAGTTCGTTGTCTAAAAGATTTTTGTTTTGAAACCTCGACCTTGGCCCTTGATTTAGTTTTGATTCATCATCATCAGCATCGTGTCTCTCGTTAGGAGGAGTCATGCGTTGTGATGTTTGAAGATACCAGAAATCAGGCCAGGGAGAAAAGATGCGTCATTCGACTCGACGCCAAACCTGACAAGGTCTCTGTGTGACAGCTGACGTGTGCTGTAACAAACTTTTGTGTTTTGTGTATCAGGAAACTTGATGTTGTCTTGTGTTGTGTCGAGTTGTGAGCATCAAGGCAATCGTGAGAAGGTTAAATAAATAAAGTGATGATGTCAGATGGTCTGAACCAAAGACAGAGAATCATCGCACCGCGATAGCTAAGTAGCATAGCATGACTTAGCTGAGCGTGTGATGAAGGATGACTCTTTAATTTCCAGAATTACCTGGAATATTGTTGGCTGTTACGTCACCTATCGATAAGCAGGAGATCTACAGATAGATCTTCTGATAGAGCTCCAGCAGTAGAACAATGGCACTTGACACATGGCTATGATAAACTGCAGAGAGAGAAAGAGAGAGAGAGAGAGAGAGAGAGAGAGAGAGAGAGAGAGATTGCCCTCCATCACAGGAAATTGTCATATCTCATGCAGGCTTTAATATCTCTCTCCTGAGTGCTGTTTTCTCTCCTGACTGCGAGACTCGGTGCTCAGCGGGAGGCATTTTTACCACTTATACAGAACTCTGGTGGATGCAGAAATCAGGAAGCTTTCCGGCACCCGGTGGTTTTCCTCTAGAGCTTTGCAGAGTTTCATCTCGACAGAAATCTTGGCTTGCTTATCTCTACCGTGATGCTGCGCTTCGAGTCGGATGACCTTAGCAGAAATGAGAGGTGTAATTAGTTCTGATTATCCACTAATTACCAGACCGAAGGCCTCACAATGGAACGCGACCAATCATCAACTCCTTTGCGGATCTCCGAACTCAGAACCGACGAGGTGCCGCGGTAAAATTCCCAAGAAGCGAAACGTGCCCATAAACTGCCAATCATCAGCGAGCCCCAGCTGAGTCTCACCGCCTACTCGCACAGCTTCAGAATCATCTGCAGCTTGGAGGATCCTCTGTGTCTCGCCATGTCTTGTCAAAAAAAGATCAGTAATTAACATCCATGCTCTTTGATTAGCATGGCCCAGCCCTCACTCCCAAACGCTTTAGATCTAATTAACACCTGTCGTGTCCAGACCTCTGGCACATCAAACAATTCCGATTTTTTTTTTACTTTGAAGAACGTCAAGCTTACATGGAGAGCCCAGAGGAAACACACGTGGCTTCTGCAAGAACAGCAGCAACACACACACACACACACACACACACACACAAAATATACACAACTCAGAGCTTCCTGACAAACACAAGGACTTGCATGTAGCTTGCATGTATTTTCACTTCCTTGTTTTCATCAGCGCTTTAATGTTTTACTTTAATGTCTCTCTCTGACCTTCTCAAAGCTTTGCTAAGAAGCTGAGCTGAGTCTCTGTATCATCCAGCTGCAAAGCATTCTGGGAGTTTGTGTCCATTCGTTGTGCTTTCTAAGTCAAATTTCCCCATGAAAAGATGTTTCTAAAATCCTACAGAGGTTCTAGAGAGAAAACTGTGCTAGCAACGATGCTGTGATTTCACGCTAGCACTTCTGAAGTAACAAGAAATCTACCACAGGTTGGCAAACACGTCACAGATATCTCCATCCAAGCCCATTTCAGGCTGCTGCTGCTGCTGCTGACTCAGCCATGGCGTCGAGCTCATCATTTACCAGCGGAGAAAAAAGTTACACAACCCACAATGCACTGCTCCGCTAACCTCCTATGGCTCCATTTTGGCTTTCACTTTCCATCCAAACCCTGGATACTGAATGATTTATAGGCAGAAAGCAGGGCAGCGCTGTCGTTTTTCATCACTCCATACATCGCTCTTGGCAAAGCAGACGTGGTGTTGTGATATGGAATGTGAAGCAGCGATAGTTTTAATGGTGCTGAGTAAATCCAGCGTGATTTATAGAGTCCCACAGGCCGAGGGCTGCTGATCATCAAGCATGTGCGCAGAACGACAAGAACGACAAGAACGACGGCGAGAGATTGATGCAGTTATGAAGTAAAAAAAATAGACATGTTGTGTGATAAGAGAGGAGAACACGCTGCGCCACGGAAGATACAAAAAAGTTATCACTGAGCTTCGGGACGTCTTTACATGAATCTACATACATTCGTCCTGAACATTTTTTACAGGAAAAGTGATGAAAAGAGTTTTAAAATGATTTAACATGAAAAAAATATTTAACGGAACTGAAAGGTTTAAGTGTGAATGTGGGAATAAATAAATAGAGATGAATTTATAAAAAATAAATGAATAAATAGATAAATAAATGCTGGAGATAATAATAATAATAATAATAATAATAATAATAATAATAATAATAATAATAATAATGATGATGATGATGATGATGATGATGATGGTGATAATAATAATAATAATAATAATAATAATAATAATAATAATAATAATAATAATAATAATAATAATAATGATGATGATGATGATGATGATGATGATGGTGATAATAATAATAATAATAATAATAATAATAATAATAATAATAATAATAATAATAATAATACATATTTATTAATATTTTCTTTTCTTTTTTTAATTTATTTTGTAAATATTTTAAGAGGATTTTCTTATAAATTTAAAGTAATATTCAGAATATTTCACTTTAATATGTTCAGAACAGAAAAGTTCCTGAGAACAGACTTTAGTCATGAAACATCAGAAGCAGAAC
>NC_083472.1:24768968-24771468 GCF_030014155.1 Tachysurus vachellii
TCACCTCCGATTGTTACAAAGCGCTGACACTGGAGACTCCTTCAAGGCTTTTCATCCATTTATACGTTATCCATACAGTATATCTGCTGCGCAAGGCACTGTTAGGGAGCTGTTGCTATAGAAACGATAACATATCAGAATGAGCGCCTTAATTAACAACCCTGTGATTTATTCAGTACCTTCTGACCAATCAGAATCCAGAACTGAACGGCATTATGCTGTAATATTATGAACTGCGGAGAAGCATCGAGGGTTCGGGGTCAGAGGTCATGGAACGTAACCATCTGACATTTGAGGAACGTCGTCTCTGATTCTGTCACTGGCCGCTGTAGTAAATGTCATGTCTGAGAACATTTTGTCTGCACTCAGACCTTTCTTACTTTCTCTGTCCTGAACTCGGATGCAGGATCACAGGGTTGATGTCATATGATTTGTTATTGCAGAAGAGCGGCGTCTCTGTTTATCCGTCATATCCAGAGGTCATCCGTCTCACGCCATGATCCACACGCTCATATTAAACTGGCAGAAATAAAGGTCCTGTACAGGTACACTTTGTTCCCGAAGGTACCATCAGTGGTAAATGTGTTCTCCTTGAGGTCTGGTTAGAGGTCTGGTCCACTTTAAATGTGTGTGAGGAACATCTGAAAGGTCCTTCCTTTGAGGGTATGACCTCAGTGATGGGTCCAGTGTAATGCAGTGGGCATGACTCCTGGACTCTAATTGGACAGAAGGTGGTAAGACTGTCTCATTTTACATCCTCCATGTTGTTGCTTGCTCTAAGTCTCAAATAACGAAGCTAATAACCTTAAATCTGACAAGCAGATAGCATGATTTAATACAGACTGTGTGAAATAAAACAAACGTTCTGTTGCTGTAGTTTCCTGATTACGTTTCTGGTGAAAGAGGCAAAAAGTCTGTAGTGTTAATAGCAAAACTAGCAGCTTAAGAGTTATGCGATTAAAACAGACTTGTTTCTCTTCTTTTAGCTCTTTTTAATTCCTCTCACACTCACTCACTCATTCTTCTACCGCTTATCCGAACTACCTCGGGTCACGGTGAGCTTCATTGGGCTCAGGCGTCATTGGGCATCATCTCCTCCTTGAGTTCCGATTTCATCCTGACGATCCACAAAAATAAACAGAATAAAAACTCACAAATCACTGAGTTCGTTCACTACATAGGGAAGGACACGGGGTGTGTGTCCCACCTAGTGCAGTACGCCATTACTCGTGACTACATTTCAGATCAGAAGGAAAACCACATGGAAACATCTGGTCTAGAGTTACAGCTCATGTTATGATGCGGGAGTCTGATATCCTGTAACACCCTCTCAGCTTCCTGTCCTTCTTCTTCTCTATTTGATCTCTTTCACTTCTCCTAGTGAGCTTGTACATTTTCGGCGTGTTTGTATTTGTGTCCTCGCACGCTCTATTACCTTATACAAGGTTCTGAATGTACCTTTGGATAATAAACTCCAACGGTCCATTAACGGCGAGGCTGTACGGAGGAAAAATCAGAGCTGGTGGTATGTTCAGGGACTTTAATGTATGCTGTGCTCCATCAGTCAGTAGGAGATGCTGGGATATGAAATGGAAAAGGCTCCAAGGCTTTAAGAGTGGACAAATCACTCGCACCGTTTTCCATTCCCCCAGATACCCGCTGGCTAAGATGGTTCACGAGATACTTCACTTGTCTAACAACCAGAGCGAGTAAAAATCTCTGCTTCCTGTTGTAAGGGTCCCGAATGTTTTGACCAATTGACCTCAAATTTCTACGACCACAAGCCTTGACATTTTTCACTTTTAGAATTGAGGAATTAAAAAGAGGGGGGCACGGTGGCTTAGTGGTTAGCACGTTCACCTCACACCTCCAGGGTCGGGGGTTCGATTCCCGCCTCCACCTTGTGTGTGTGGAGTTTGCATGTTCTCCCCGTGCCTCGGGGGTTTCCTCCGGGTACTCCGGTTTCCTCCCCCGGTCCAAAGACATGCATGGTAGGTTGATTGGCATCTCTGGAAAATTGTCCGTAGTGTGTGATTGTGTGAGTGAATGAGTGTGTGTGTGTGTGTGCCCTGTGATGGGTTGGCACTCCGTCCAGGGTGTATCCTGCCTTGATGCCCGATGACGCCTGAGATAGGCACAGGCTCTCCGTGACCCGAGGTAGTTCGGATAAGCGGTAGAAGATGAGTGAGAGAGAGAGAGAGAGCTCCGCCCACATGTCTCCTGATTAGCATAGATTTGTTTGCTATTCTGTTTTTTGTCTTATTCCACCTGGTCTTTTAAGAAGCCTGATGTAAATCCCTAGAAACTCGCCACCTACAAGTCAGGATTTGTGTCGGGCTTCTTCATCAAAACGCTTTCCTTTAGATAACGAACCTTACGGTGTACAATGTCATTTATTTACATCGACTCAACCCCGGGTGCGATTCCGCCTCCACCCAGTCACGTAGGTCGCCATGGCGCGACTCTCTTGTTGTTAATGATGTGTTTAGTCACATGACTG
>NC_083472.1:24776468-24816468 GCF_030014155.1 Tachysurus vachellii
TGTTGTGGAATTTAGCGCCGTTATGGCTCGAGGTTGTGTGAGACGTCTTGCTGTAGTTTGATGAATGAAATCACCTCAAGGCCTAAAATTACACACAAAAAAACAGACAAATGATGGAAAAATCAACGCGTGATTAAATTTCACAAAGGCAGTAATGTTTGTGAGTGTCTGTGTGTCTCTGTTTGTGTGTCTCTGTTTGTGTGTCTGTGCGTGTGTGCGTGTCTGTGTGTGTCTGTTTGTGTCTCTGTTTGTGTGGGTGTCTGTGTGTGTGTCTGTGCGTGTGTGTGTTTGTGTTTGTGCGTGTGTGTGCTTGTGTGTGTGTCTGTCTGTGCGTGTGTGTGTTTGTGCGTGTGTGTGCTTGTGTGTGTCTGTGCGTGTGTGTGTGTCTTTGTTTGTGTGTTTGTGCGTGTCTGTGTGTCTCTGTTTGTGTCTCTGTTTGTGTGGGTGTCTCTGTGTGTGTCTGTGTGTGTGTGTTTGTGTTTGTGCGTGTGTGTGCTTGTGTGTGTGTCTGTGCGTGTGTGTGTGTGTTTATGTGTTTGTGCGTGTGTGCGCATGTGTGTGTGTGTCTGTGCATGTGTGTGTGTCTGTGCGTGTGTGTGTATCTGTGTTTGTGTGTGTGTGTGTGCATGTGTGTGTGTCTGTGTGTCTCTGTGTGCATGTGTCTGTGCTTGTGTCTGTGTGTGTCTGTGTGTGTGTCTCTGTTTGTGTGTCTGTGTGTGTCTGTGTGTTTGTATTTGTGTGTCTGTGTTTTTGTGTTTGTGCGTGTGTGTGCATGTGTGTGTCTCTGTGTGTACATCGTTCCTTACACCACACTCCAAACTTCCAGCTAACGTTCTCAGCACCTTTCTTGTTACACTACCAGAAACCATCCAAGAACCTTTGAGGAAACCTGATGATGTTGAAGTTCTGAGCAGTTTTTGATCTGTTTAGACAACAACATGAGCAGAGACTTTAACAGGAAGTGCTCTCTGAGAGAACAGGAAGTGCTCTCTGAGAGAATATCTCTTAGAAACTCACACTATAGTTCAGAGGTTAATGCTTCTGGTCTCCTTCCAGACATGGTTTTAGCTCAGAAACCTAAACAGTTAGAGTTTGTACCGAACACATTTCCAGTTAATACATAAACTCTAAAGATTTTCCTTCCACAAATCTTTCTATTGCAGAGTTTGTACTTCACAATTAACCAGATCATTTGTCCGCTCTTATAAAGAGGAGTTAGCTTTATTGTTTGTTTGTTTTTTTTGTAACTGAAGCTTATTACCTTCCAAAAATGCTTTCGTAATCATTTTTTTTTCATGTATAACGTATCTAACAAGCCGACCTGTCCTGTGAAGCTGGAGATTATTTCCTGGTTATTCTTCCCACATATCTCGTAAATTTCATGAAGATCTTCTGTCTCTGCTCGCTGGTGTTATTAGCACTCAGTGATTTACAGCCCGGGTCTCAGGGGTCCGGTGTAATAGTGTTTACTCCAATACTTTCCCATTGTATCCAGTGAAGACCTGATTGAACCCTGTGGACCTATTAAGGTCTGTAATTAGGAGAGGAGCCGTGTCTGACCCCAAGGGGTTCGTTACACCCCGGCTAACTAACCGACCTGCCCTGCTGCTCTCAACCCGCCAACCAGCACAGCTCCTGCTTACACACGAGTACCACAGCTAACGCTAAACCTCGCTGCGTCTTGTACAGACGGTGGTCGCTCTTTTTTTGGAGGAAGCTCGTGAACACGTGCTCGCTGTAAGAGGTGACCGAGGACCTCGTTTAGATCAACAGCGAGAGATTTAATAGAAAGAATGGAGATCCGAACGCCTCGGCTCCGGAGTTACTCAAGCACGGAGTTCCACACAGGTCACAGATCTTCACTTTCCATTCGTTCTGGTAACGTAGTCTTCATATTTACGTCTGTTTACTCTTTTAGGTCTGTTTAAGTCTGTTTCTCATCTTTACGCTTTGCATTGGAACCTTTTAAAAGAGCAAAACAAAACAACGAATCCTATGACGCCAGAGCTGAGATTGAGTCATCTTTTTGTGATTAATTAGAAATCTTAAGAGCTTTAACTCGCTTTTTTTTTCTTCTCGCTCTTCGCTCTCAGCTTTTTTTGGTGGCTGTGTTGAAGTAAGCAGATGTCACACCATTTTCCTGTGAGAAACACTTTCCCAAAAGTGCTGCAACCAACACACAAAGTTTGTCATAGACAGTAAACAAGCGTGAGTAAGAGATCCATCTGATACTTAATGGATTTGGGGTTAGCGGGTTGTTGTTTTTATTATGAGTGGATTATATATACTGCTGCTTGTCATAGTAGACTTAAAATATACTTTATTCCTTTATTGTGTGTGTGTGTGTGTGTGTGTGTGTAAGAGTGTCTGTGTAGTAAACAAAGTTCCAGGAATTTTCAGCTTAATATTGAAAAATACTTGAGCAAATTTGAGAATTTACAAAAAAAAAGGTTCCTGCAGAAGAAATTGTTTTATTTTTTAAAACTATCTTTAGGTGCTTTTTAAAAGTAATATTAAAATTAAACGTCTGATCCGAACTGCTTCTGTAAATTCTTCTCCTTTAAGCTGTATAAAAATAGAAGCCTCTTTTTGTTTTTTTGCTGCATCTTTTCTTTCTCACTTTTTAGGTGAATTCAGTAAAACTGCAGACGTGGAACGATCCATAAAGTACAACAGCGCTAATCCATACAGTGGTTTAAAATCAATCCTAAAAGAGACTGTCACAGAGATTGGACATGTTCTGTCTTGCATGGATCTGTTAGAACTCTGCTGCACGATCCATTAGGTTCTCTGACGAGCCAGTAAACAGTTTGCTAATTACGAGTTCAGATATTCAGTACAGTAAACTTTTTAGCATGGCGCAGACTTATAGAAGCTAGTTCAACTCGGAGCATGTAACGTTCCTAAAATGATGGAAACTAGTTAACTTAGCAACTAGTCGACTTATTTTCAAGTATATGTATTTACTGGACCCTTATTAAACCTCTTAAAAATATTTTACTAAATTAGCTAATAGTTCCGTGGTATCCTTTTAGCCTCATTAGCCAAGCCGACTATCAACTGAGTTGCTAGTGAGTTGTTTTTGTTTTTTGTTTTTTTTCTGAGATATTGCAGTAGCTACAGGGGGACACGGTGGCTTAGTGGTTAGCACATTCGCCTCACACCTCCAGGGTCGGGGTTTGATTCCCGTGTGTGTGTGTGTGTGTGTGGAGTTTGCATGTTCTCCCCGTGCCTCGGGAGTTTCCTCCGGGTACTCCGGTTTCCTCCCCCGGTCCAAAGACATGCATGATTGGCATCTCTGGAAAATTGTCCCTAGTGTGTGAGTGCGTGAGTGAATGAGTGTGTGTGTGTGTGCCCTGTGATGGGTTGGCACTCCGTCCAGGGTGTATCCTGCCTTGATGCCCGATGACGCCTGAGATAGGCACAGGCTCCCCGTGACCCGAGGTAGTTCGGATAAGCGGTAGAAGATGACTGAGTGAGATGAGTGTAGTAGCTACAGTATATATAGCTTCTAAAGCTAACTGGTTAAACACAAACGTACTAACACACGACAAATAATCGGTTGTTTGATTTACGTTATGACTCGACTTCATACTTATTTCATTACCAGATTATATAAGCTAATGTAATAGCTGTGTAAAATGAAGAGCCATGCTACTCGCAGCTAGCATAGGCTTGGTCTAAGAAATCATGTACGCTAACTGTTTGATTTGTCACATTATTTTTAATTTGCACAGAATTGAGAAATCTCCATATTGTTGAGTATGGAATGTGAAGATCTCTAAAGTCAATGTAGGGTGAGATAACTTCTTTATCTGAGACCCTGAACGACGATCATGTTTGCTCATAAACCCAGAGCATGATGTTGAACACTGACCTCTGAGTGTGGAGCTGCAGGGTGACAGGAACACGATTTGTCTTGTATGGAAGGTGAAGTTTTATTAGGAGTGATGAAAGAGCTCTAGGTTTTTCCTGCTCAGTCTGTCTGTAATTGCTTTCAGTTGAGAATTTCATGTGGAGTTGAGCTTCTGCCTGAGTGACTGCACACCAGGAACCTGGGCTGAGTGAAGAGCAGAGCAGAGAAATCCCAGCGTTGCCTTTAAAAACACCAGGTTTCTCAGTGCACCTGAAGATACTGTTACGTTTACACAGAAGAAACCATGTGGAACTTCTTGTAGGTGGTTAGAACAGGGTTAAAATCTTCCTGCAGTGGAACTATTAAAAACCGATGAGGATCTAGTGTCCTGGAGAAACATAATACTGAGGCAGATGGAAATTATAAAGATTAGATATATAAAAAATTCCTAAAAAATATTGGTGTTATTTATCAAGGAGATTCGGTGTAAACACAAGCTGGACAAGCAGTCAACAAGGATGAGATCCATCTCCATGTCTGGGAAATTAGCCAGAGGGTCTGTGTAGAAATGTGTGATTTAATGTCGGTGCCTTTTAGCCCTGTTAACTAAAAATTCAGTACGTTTCTTAAATACTGAATAATTGAAACTGTTTCAGGTCATAATTTAATTTCTTTAATCTTTCTCTTCTGCATTTTGCTCCTAAATGAGTAACAGTGCAACAGTGAGATTAAGACAATTATTATTTCAGCAAACAATAAAACTAACACCACTAACACCATAACACAACATCGGCAGTACACAAATGGCACAGAAATCGAAAGAATCGTCCACACATTTTCCAAAATTAATTTTATTTTTAGTTTACTTATTAAGCTAAAGTCAATGATAAAAAATAAAAAATAAATAAATTAAATAAATAAATAAATAAATAAATAAATAAATACATTAATTTTGGAAAGTGTAGTTTGAGGATGAATTTCAGTGTGTTGTTTGAAATGTAAATTAGTCCGATGTCACGTCCTGATTGAAGTGAATTTATTTGTAGTGTTCAGGTCAGTGAGGGTTAGGAAGCAGTCACGCTTGGAGAAGTGGGCTGATGGGCTACAAAATGTAAAAGGTCAAGAAACTTTGATTTAGAACTTCTGTTAGTTTGACAGAGATTTGAGAAGGACCAAGTTTTGATCTTACATCCTCTTTTTGTTCAGAGAGATTCCCCTATATGTATGTATGTATGTGTGTGTGTGTGTGTGTGTGTGTGTGTGTGTGTGTACAGTATGTATGTCTGTCTGATGGTACATCATGCATGTGTGTTGACTTCTTCGTCCTCGTCTTCGTTTCTGGACCAGTGTTTTGCTTTTGGATATACGACGTACCATCAGATGCTCTGCTCTTTTATTTTGTGATTCTTTTCCCAGGCTCCTGTTCCTCTAATACCCTTTTTGCTGAAATATTGGCTCACTCTTTTCATTCCTAACCAGAACTAAGTCGATTCTGGAAAAGTCAAACTCTCCCCAAACGAATTTGCTGGCTCCGAAACATACAAGAGGCTTAACACGGGAATGGCTTTGGGAGGAAGAAATGCTAGCGAGACATGCATTGTTACAGAGATAGTGCAGTCATTACATGGCTATTAGAGTGATTACCGCTGGCCATGGATGTAAAGGAGACTTCCACTGTTTATCTCTGGTGGATGGGATCGTTTCCAACCACCAATCACTGTGCTGGAACCTCATACACGGCATAATAACAATGGAAACATTGGCTGAAACACATCTCATAGGGTCGGGGTATTATCATAATACTTCTGTAAAACCGTTCTCTTTTTAACACGTTATCGTCTGTTGTTTCTCTCTTTCTTTGGATCTGTTCCTCTGAAATATCCGTAATCTGGAGGAAAAGGAAAAGAGCGGCACGGGTAAAAAAAATAAATAAACCCAAATGTGACACAATGAGCGATGTGATCTTTTAAGCTCTTCTCTTTTGTAATAAGATATCTCAGGCACATTAATAGGACCCTGAGAGCCCTGCCTCGTGTGATGTATGTCCAATTTACAATATAGGAAGAAAGAAGCATGTTCGCCTCCCTGCTTCAGTGGAGATGTGTGTCAGAGCTAAGCGTGAGGTCAGCAGGGAGCTTCATGAGAAGCGAGTGCTCTCTGCTCCTCCCAGATGTTCACAGAGAGATGTTTTGGCATGACTTCGGACCTGCAGCAACTCATTAAATTTCCTGTCGGAGCTTCGTTTCCGAGCTTTGAAACGGTTCGGTGCTCTTCACCTGCTATGCATACGAGGCAGCAGAACGGTACGCTAGCGTCGAACAGATTGCTGAGGTCTCTCTGTCTTTCGCTCTCTCTAAGTGCGAGCCAAATGGTAGGAACGATGCCTCTGCTGAGGACTTTCAAGGGAAACAAAAGGGGGCTGATGGACGCTTTTCTCCCAGGTATGATAGAATTGAAAAAAATACATCATGCTACAGTAAATAAAGAATCTGGATTCCTGTCGAAGTCGGTGTTCAGTAGCAACACTGTACTGTGTAAACTGATTAACCAGACAGATTGAGTGGTGTCTGTATTGTGAACATAATTTACAATAGGTTAGTATTCAGACCAGCAGACATTTTAGGTCTAGATTAAATTAGCGGGTTGAGTTTGCTTCCAGTTGCGTGGTCTGGCCTAACCAAAGCAATCATGCATGCTAGCTACATGCCAAGCTATCCATATGGCCACATCCCTGCTGAATACCAGCTTTGCTTCTGCTCTGATTGTGTCTGTGAATGCACGGCTGTTCTCTAGCATCAGAATGAGTCGATAACTCTGCCAATCACTGACGTCATCGATTTGTGATGAGAAACTCAAGTGCACAGCCAACACAATAAAAATTCTAATAGTCTAGGAGCGAATATCTGACAGAAACAACAAAAGGAAACTGGGAAAGAAATATTTCCCAGTGAGTAAAAATAGAAGTCTGACGACGTCCGTCATTCCCGTTCGCTAGTCGCTAAATCGTTCCACTTCTCATTTGCATAAATTTAAACTGCACTTGATTGTTTCACATCAGTCATCCAGCAGTCACTCCATCTTCTGTCGCTGTAAATTACCAAACTGTATTAAATATTAACGCTTGTGGTGTTGCTGCCGGCGTGAACGCAGGGTACCGCTTCGCCCGAGCTGCTGAAATCCACCTACGGTGTTCCATCTTTTAATAACACACCGTTATTTATGAGAAAAAAAATTCGGAATAGAGATTTTTGCCAAAAGACTCTAAAACGGATCTAACATCAATCTCTGTGTACTAATGTGAGAAACATAGCAGCATTTACATAAAAATTGTGTCCTGAATAATATTTTCCATAATATATCCACATTATTTAATCGCTTTATTAAACATCATTAAGTTCAAGTTTTTTTGTTTTTTTTTTGCCAAATGACTTCAATTCACTTGTATAGCACTTTTAACAATGGACTTTCAGTAATCAAGCTGTAAAGGTAGCAGAAAGAGGAACCCAGTCTGATGATGATTGATCCAGTGGCAGTTCTGCTTCTTCACTTGATTAATTGTACATAATTGGGCACATCATTATGTGAATGAACTCATTATCTACAAACACTGCTATTCTGATTATGCAGCTCAGTAAAAACTAGTTCAGCAGTCTGTCTGTCTGTCAGTCTGTCTGTCAGTCTGTCTGTCAGTCTGTCTGTCAGTCTGTCTGTCTGTCTGTCTGTCTGTCTGTCTGTCTGTCAGTCTGTCTGTCAGTCTGTTTGTCTGTCAGTCTGTCTGTCAGTCTGTTTGTCTGTCAGTCTGTCAGTCTGTCAGTCTGTCTGTCTGTCTGTCTGTCTGTCTGTCTGTCTGTCAGTCTGTCTGTCTGTCTGTCTGTCTGTCAGTCTGTCTGTCTGTCAGTCTGTCTGTCTGTCTGTCTGTCTGTCAGTCTGTTTGTCTGTCAGTCTGTCTGTCTGTCTGTTTGTCTGTCTGTCTGTCTGTCTGTCTGTTTGTCTGTCTGTCTGTCTGTCTGTCTGTCTGTCTGTCTGTCTGTCTGTCAGTCTGTTTGTCTGTCAGTCTGTCTGTCTGTCTGTTTGTCTGTCTGTCTGTCTGTCTGTCTGTTTGTCTGTCTGTCTGTCTGTCTGTCTGTCTGTCAGTCTGTCTGTCTGTCTGTCTGTCTGTCTGTTTGTCTGTCTGTCTGTCTGTCTGTCTGTCTGTCTGTTTGTCTGTCTGTCTGTCTGTCTGTTTGTCTGTCTGTCTGTTTGTCTGTCCAGTCTGTCTGTCTGTCTGTCTGTCTGTCTGTCTGTCTGTTGGTCAGTCTGTTTGTCTGTCTGTCTGTCTGTCTGTCTGTCTGTCAGGCTGTCTGTCTGTCTGTTTGTCTGTCTGTCTGTCCAGTCTGTCTGATTATGTTTATGTAATGAGAATGAAGTACAAAGTGATTTTTTTACACTGGGTCATTTATGAATTTGGATTATTTCCTGATGCCACACGGTTTATTATGATTATTTCAGAAAACCACTTAAGCGACATGAGTGATGATTAATTAGTGGGGATTTCGAACTCTTCTGTTCCGTTGTCGCTGTGTCCCTCTGTCCCAGGACACAAGTGTGTGAAATTAATCTAGAGTAATTCCAAAAGTCCAAAAAAAAAGTCAGGAAGTTGATAATATAAGAAAATAGGAAACAGGAATGAATGTCTAAATAAATCAAATGGAAACATGAAAGCGCTGAACACATTAGAGTAGAAATGACCAAGATGGAGACTAAAACTGTCAGGACTTTATGTGGCTTAACAGCTAAATTACCATCTGCAGATCATGTACATTTTTGTTATATTATTTATTATAATCAACACCTTAATGTACCATAATGTTTAAAACTTTTTGTGAATGGGATTCAAAATGACTTGGGTTTTAAATAGTTTCTGAGATGTTACGACATTAAAAATAAGATTACAGATTTACTGTAAAAATGACATTTTATTGTGATTTTATTTCAAATTACAGATTTTAGGTAAATTAAGTCAAAAGCAAAGCATCCATGGTTTCCATGGAAATGTTCATTAAATTCGACGTTAAACACTCATTAGAATTTCATTTAAATCCCATCAATTTGAATTTTAAAGCACTATAGAGTCAAAAGGCTTTGACAAAGATCTCCTTTAAGTTTTATTTAAATTTAAATATAAAGTCCTCAGCATATTCTGACCCAGCATATCTCTGTGTACATGAAAATGTTCCTCTGAGTGTGAGACGCCATGTTGCTCACATTACTCGCGTTGCTCACGTTGCTCACATTACTCATGTTACTCACGTTGCTCACGTTACTCACGTTGCTCACGTTACTCACGTTGCTCACATTACTCATGTTACTCACGTTGCTCACATTACTCGCGTTGCTCACGTTGCTCACATTACTCACGTTACTCACGTTGCTCACGTTACTCACGTTACTCGCGTTACTCTCGTTACTCATGTTGCTCACGTTACTCATGTTACTCACGTTGGTCACGTTACTCACGTTGGTCACGTTACTCATGTTGCTCACGTTACTCACGTTGCTCACGTTACTCATGTTACTCTCGTTACTCATGTTACTCACGTTGGTCACGTTGCTCACGTTACTCACATTGCTCACATTACTCACGTTGCTCACGTTACTCAGGTTACTCTCGGGGCCATGTAGCATTTCTGGACCTGCGCCACTGCTCTAGTCTGTTAGAGTAAAAATAACTTCAGAATAAAATTTCATTACATGATAACATTCAATGAATATAGAGTGAAGTTGTAATATTAATAATATTAATAATAAAACTGTAATAAAATAAAACTGTTGTCCCACTTCTAGTAAAATTTTAAGTAGGTCGTTTTGAGGATGAAGAGGATATTTGGGTTATTCTTCAAAGCACAAAAAGGGAAACCTGTTTCTCAGAATTAATAAGTCTAGAGAAAATAAGTGTAGAGAAAGTGTACAAACAGGAGCCTCCTGGGTAATTATGTCTGGTCGTCATTGTATTACTGTGTACCGTAGCGGTTTGAGTCTCATTCTGGACACTTACACATTACTGAGTGAACTCCCAGTGACGAGAGGCTTCACCGTGACACAGAGGAAGGGCTGATGATGATGATGACGTCACGGTTCAGAAGCTTCAGCAAAGACAGACTAAAAGCTTCTCATCTAATTCTTTATATTCACACCAGTCTTGTGTTGAATTCTAGATTCTGATTGGTCGGAAGATGTTCTGAGTTCTAGTATGTTAGCACCAGGATTTGACTGGCACAAAAAAACAGGATTAAAGACAAGCGTAATGACTGAAATGTTCTTTTTTCCAGGAGTCTGCAGTTTCAGCGCTTTGTAACAGAGTCTGAGATAAAACTGTGACTTTGTCATGACTGTTTATCGCTGCTATAATGTAAGACGTTTCTTTGTGGACGTCCCACAACGTTAAATGTAAACATTAAGTAGATTAAAAAAAATTGACGTGTTCAATAATAATAATTTAAAATGAATTGTCTGCACATTGCTGTGGTGTAAGAGGAATAAAAGTTCCACCTCTCCGTCGTTAGTTATTATCTTCTAAAAGCAGAACGCAGAGCTTTATCCTGTATGTATCTGCATTCCGAACCCTGTGTTCTTTCTTCTCCTGTATCCTTCTTGTCTCTCGCCACCATCCATCCAAATCTCTTTTCCCACACAAAAAATCTATCGCTCGCTTTGTTGCTTGCTGAAAATTGCCTTTTGGTTTACATTGAAGAAGACAGTGCAGTATCAGGTCCATCTAATGGACATCAATAAATAAAGCAGGCGTGAACAGAGCGTGAAGCCGGGAACCGGTGAGGTTCTGTTAATCAGACGCAGATCATTTGGGAAGCTTTTTGCTGTCTTGACTTCAAACCACAGTATCGACTTCTTACCGTACACAATTCCAGTAAAGCTGACACCATGAAACCTTAGATACTCTCTCAGAAGAAAAAAAAACAGGTTCCATTGACGTTTCATCTATTGATACACAACAGATGGTTTTGCTTTGAGAAAAGATTTCACATGGACCTATTTGCATCATAAGGTAGAAGAATTATCCATCCAGTCAAACCTACAGGAAGTCTTGTTGGTGGGCGTACAATCAAACTTGAAAAAAAAAAAAAAACAGCTACGTCTAGATCCGTGAAGGATATTTTTTCACTGTGCCTCAGGAAACTCTATCGAAGGTTCTACATAGATGTGAGTGTTTCTACGTTCCAAACTAGCCCAAGAACCTGCTTTTGAAAACTCAAAGTAGAACCATTTTAAAAAGTTCGAGCTTTTATTCCTTCAGAAGGAACCATACTTTTTAAAAAATTGTAGTCTAGAAGAAAACTAGAAGTGTATATCTGTGTAGAACCGTTTTTTTTTTCCTAAGTGTTCCACAACAATAAGTGTAACTAGAAATGGATAAAAAAAATACATATTTTCTTATAACAGTATAACAGCAGTAATCTTTTAGTGTGAGATTCACGCCATCGATCTCTGCAGCTGTAATGAGAGAGCTGAAGATTTATCAAACCTCATTCACGTGGCTTTAATTATTCATCAGGGTCTATAATCCAACACGATCCCGTGTCTTCAGGGACCTCGTACGATGACGCGTCGTTTACTTTTCCCCTAATTTAGATTAGAAAGACTTGTAACTGGTCGCAGCGTATTTTCCTGGAAGTCTGTCGTTTTTTCTCGTCGTCTCCTCGTCTGCTGTTTCTCTTCTCCATTTTATTGTCTTCAAGTTTGATTTTTCATTCACGCTGAGAAAAACAGAGTGCGACGGAGGGAAGCGAACGGCCGAGCGGATGAATAATTCAGCAGGCAATAAACAGGAGAGTGGAAAACAACGTGAGGATAATTAATCAGCTCACTAAATATAGAAGCTTGTGATTTGTTGGAAATTGTGTTGTTTTGTTTTGTCACTCGTCAAGGTTCACATACAGTACACACACTCCTGCTGTGTCACACACACGCTTAAACTCTGACAACAAACAGATCAAATTGTTTGATCCCTTCGATCATTTGCTTCATCATCGGCGTCTGGAAGTGGGCGTGGTTTAAAGTCTGAAGGCGATCAATTTATTATCGATGAGCCAAATGATGCAATATTTCAGTGCGTAAGAAGGAATTTGTTCTGAAATCGTTTGCAGGGTTTTACGCAAATTTGGGATAAAAAATCGTATCCCACATTTTTGTGTAGATTAGTGTGTAAACGCGAACGATCCTGAACCGCTTCAGTCGTACGAATGAAATAAATGTAAATGTAAATTTTATATTCTGTCTTTTTTTTGTGGTGTTGCCAAGGCTACATGTAAATGTGCTTTAATGTGATTTATTAGCATACGCGTTCGAGCATGTAAGGAAATCAGCAAAACATCTGTAAATGTTGCAGGAACTTTTGGATTAGTTTAGAGATATTTTATGAAGTAAAAGACTTATAAATGAGACGAAGCGTACGTTCCTGCTCCACTGTGGAATTAAAGGATCTTTCACGCCTGGGGGATCGTTTTTATTGATCGTCGATCCGTTTTCTAAAACTGCGGGTTTTATTCCTTCTTTCATGAATCAAACCGGCTCGTGTCGGCAAACACGGAAGGAGGCGGTGGAGAGGGCAGGCGTGTGTGTGTGTGTGTGTGTGTGTGTGAGAGAGAGAGAGATAGAGACAGAGAGAAAGAGATAGAGAGAGAGAAAGAACTCAGTTTCCTTCACTGAAATTAATTACATCAGGTGCGATTTCTTGAGACCAGAAACACTCAGCGGTGAATTAACACACGGACGCACAGACAAGCCGTCGCTGTATTCGTCCTGTAATATTGACACATTGATCAAACCTTTACCAAGACAAGGATCAACAATCAGTTCTCCCGCTTTCCTCATCTCCTCTATACATGTTTTTATTTTAGGGCTAATCAATAGCTAATCCAGCTCTCGGTCAACAGAATAGCGCCCAGGGCCCTTGGGAGCAGCCTTTGTAGGTCACCTAATAAAAATCCCGCTGTGAGAGCATTGTGTTGAGTACATGATGAGGTCATTAACCCTTTGTTCAGACTCTGTGCTCATCTGTTTGCCTTCAACTCATCTGGGGTTAATTATCTGTAATTGGCTCATCTTTATGGAGATCCCTCAGGAGCTGACGTGTGAATGAGTTCAGTTTGCTTTATCTCTGAGAAACATCTCGGACTAAAACTGTTTCTAGTCTATCAGCTGACACACACTCCGCTCT
Organism: Tachysurus vachellii; assembly: GCF_030014155.1. Classification (NCBI taxonomy): domain Eukaryota; kingdom Metazoa; phylum Chordata; class Actinopteri; order Siluriformes; family Bagridae; genus Tachysurus; species Tachysurus vachellii. Next base: position 24,789,539 of record NC_083472.1, read on the forward strand.
GATAGAGACGTTATTCCTCCTACATCACTGCAGCTCAGCATTCGACAATGATTTAGATTCAAGAACATCATCGCGCTGTTTCGGTCTCAACAGTTATTTTGTCTAGATGAAGTTGTTCCCTCAAAACTAGATGTTGTTCCCTCAAAAACTAGATGAAGTTGTTCCCTCAAAAACTAGATGTTGTTCCCTCAAAAACTAGATGAAGTTGTTCCCTCAAAAACTAGATGTTGTTCCCTCAAAAACTAGATGAAGTTGTTCCCTCAAAAACTAGATGTTGTTCCCTCAAAACTAGATGTTGTTCCCTCAAAAACTAGATGTTGTTCCCTCAAAAACTAGATGAAGTTGTTCCCTCAAAAACTAGATGTTGTTCCCTCAAAAACTAGATGTTGTTCCCTCAAAAACTAGATGAAGTTGTTCTCTCAAAAACTAGATGTTGTTCCCTCAAAAACTAGATGAAGTTGTTCCCTCAAAAACTAGATGTTGTTCCCTCAAAACTAGATGTTGTTCCCTCAAAAACTAGATGAAGTTGTTCTCTCAAAAACTAGATGAAGTTGTTCTCTCAAAAACTAGATGAAGTTGTTCCCTCAAAACTAGATGTTGTTCCCTCAAAAACTAGATGAAGTTGTTCTCTCAAAAACTAGATGAAGTTGTTCCCTCAAAACTAGATGTTGTTCCCTCAAAAACTAGATGAAGTTGTTCCCTCAAAAACTAGATGAAGTTGTTCCCTCAAAAACTAGATGTTGTTCCCTCAAAACTAGATGAAGTTGTTCCCTCAAAAACTAGATGTTGTTCCCTCAAAACTAGATGTTGTTCCCTCAAAAACTAGATGTTGTTCCCTCAGAAACTAGATGAAGTTGTTCCCTCAACATCCTCACAGTTTATAAGACAAAAAAAAAACACAGCAGCTTGTTGTTTTTGTAGAAAAAAATGTCTCTTTTTTGCAAACCGCTGACACCGGAGACTCCTTCGTTTACCGTAATTATGCTAAATCATATGACGCTCCATGTATAAGAAATGTTTATAATGTTTCAAGATTTATGAATCTATTAATTATAATAATATTGTTTTCTAGTCATATCTGTATATCTCTTAATAATAAGAGTGAATCCTATTGGTCGTTTTGTTCTCGAGTGAATTGGCTGTTGTGTTTGGGAGTGAATCTTATTAGTCATTATATTTAAGAATTAATCCTATTGGTCGTTGTGTTCCTGAGTGAATCCTATTGGCTGTCGATGGATCTCTTCCGAACTGATGTTAACGACATTGATCACAGGTTAAAGGTTAGTGCTGGTGTTAAGTCGCCAGTGTAGAGAGACGGAGAGGAAGAGACTCGAATGCTGGATTTATGAAATTCTGGTGGATAAAATCAGGAAGAGAAGGTGAGAAGGTGGCGTGGAGTCGGAGACGACGAGGAGACGTGTACCGGTGAGAGAGACTGTCCAGGATGCTTTATGGAGTCAGAGCAAAGACTGAGATCAGGTTTTATTGTGAAGCTTATTAATTATCTCATATATTAATTCCACAATCAGGATGTTGTTGTTTATTAATAATGCTCGAAGTTTCTACAGAGTTCTTCACTGAACACTACAAGAGATCCCGAGAGATTTCCTGTAACTCTCCATAGAACTCATGAAGAATTGTCGGATAGTCTTTATTTCTAAGAACATACAGGAGAATCCTGAGCATTAGGAAAAAATGTTACTCAAAGGTTCTTTGAAGAGTAAAAAAGCTCCTAGATTCCCAACGGGGTTCCACAGAAAACCCTCTGAAATACCGGCACACTTTGTTGTGCGGCTCTAAATAGAATTTTTAAAACTTTGCTTAAGAAAAGATTTTGGAGAAAGCTGTAGAAAGCTAGAACCATTACTCACCCACCAAACCCTTAAGGAACTCCACTACACCTGGAAGAACAGAGTAAAAACACTCAGTGAAAACACAGAACCTGGAACCATTTAGGGTTCTTGTGGTTGTCCATCTTGAAGGTTCTACAGAGAAACCACCATGTGAGTGTTTCCTGTAACTGAACAAACTGAACATTTGGCTTCAAGGGTTTTATAAAGAGTAAAGTGTTTTTTAATGAAAGGTTCTTCTGGAAACTTCTCTCAGACGGGTGAAAATTGAGCCCCGTGAGGTCTGTATAGAGTTTAGGTTCTAACGCTGGCTTTCTCTTGTGATGGAAATCAACATTTATTGATGTTTTCTTTAAAGCCTTGTTTTTATTTCTTTATCACCGCATAAGTTATGAGTGTGTGAGTCACCAGTGTCTCGCTTCTCACCTGACATAGAAACACACACACACACACACACACACACACACTTCCGTATATACATTTGTCAGTTCTTATACATTTCTTTCCTGTTTGTCTTTTTCATAAACTGGTTGTTTTTTCTGTATTTATTTTTTTACTTTGTTCTACATCTATAATTAAATAATTAAATGTAAGCATTAATAGATCATATCATAATTTATGTATCCGTGTATTTATTGTATGTTATTCTATGTTAGCGTTCCGTGTGTGTTTGTATGCGTTTGCATGCTTTTCCGAGGCACATTAACTTGATGAATTACATTAACTGGAGCAGTCATGAGGAAAATAGTATTGTGACTGTATCAGTCTGAGTCTTGGCCTTAAGGAAGCTCGGGAGAGTTCGGCAGGCTCGCACAAACACACACACACACACAGACACACACACTCACACACAAACACACACACACACGCACACACACACACACCACACACAGACACACACACTCACACACAGACACACACACACAGACACACACATACACAGACACACACACACACGCACACACACCACACACAGACACACACACTCACATACACACATACACAGACACACACACACACACGCACACACACCACACACAGACACACACACTCACATACACACACATACACACACACAGACACACACACACACACACACACACACACTCACATACACACAGATAGACACACACTCACATACACACACAGACACACACACACACACAGAGACACACACACAGACACACACTCACACACACAGACACACACACAACCAGACACACACACTTACACACACAGACACTCACACACACAGACACACACACAGACACACACACACTCATACACACAGACTCACACACACGACACACACACAGACATATCTATAATTACAGTCATGGAGGTTAGCCCCGCCCCTCAGTGAGAATAGCCCCGCCCCTTCATCTGACATTACACTCTCACAGACTGAAATTCAGAAACAAATCAAACAACTGTGTTGTGTGTGTTTATTTATTTATTATCATATTTATTAAAAAAGAGATGCTAGGTACAGTATAGAAGGATTCTTTTAATTTAGATTAAATGTAACTATAAATGGATAAAAAAATCATCACAGAACATGAATGGTATCTGTGGTGTAAGTTAAGCTGTTATAGCACATGTATAATTATCCCATCACACCACTTTGTCACTGATTAGTTCCCTAAACCTAAAGCAGCCCCACAGGCCGTGTGTTACTCCTTACTGACTCCAGGTGATTCTCTGTGATCGTCACTTCAGGGGTCACTAGAGTTTAATTCGGACATGTCTAATTATAACACACGCCAGTGAGCTTCCACTGAGCTGCATTAGTGTTCCCTAAAGCTACGGGGTAATAAATAAATACTCACAGAGAGAGAGAGAGAGAGAGAGAGAGAGAGAGAGAGAGAGAGAGAGAGAGAGAGAGAGTAAATAAATAAATACTCACAGAGAGAGAGAGAGAGAGAGAGAGAGAGAAAGAGAGAGAGAGAGAGAGAGAGAGAGTGAGAGAGAGAGAGAGAGCAAGAGTGAGAGAGAGAGAGAGAGAGAGGGAGGGAGAGAGAGAGTGCAGATAAAGGAAATTCTTTGTTTTTCTTTGTGTTCTTTTCGTCTCTTAGCATCGCTCCAGCACTCGTTAGCACGCTTTCGTTCCTCCTGACGAGTCCAGAGTGCAGTTTCAATTTACTGAAATAGTTTTTGTCCTTTTTTTTCATCTTTTTACAGCAAAATAATTATCCACTACATAGCAGTTTATTAACAGTGTTAATACCTCGAACTGAGAAGAGTGCAGACGGAACAAGGCTCCAGTTCCTACCAGTTTAATATCGTTTTTAAACTTTAAACTGGTATTAATTAGTTTGTCCTGCTCTAACTTTTCAGCTGTGACATGAAAATCTCCCTCATTTTCAATCTGATTAGTTCGTGTGTTAGTCTTTCACAATCGATGATCAGTTACTCAGTTATTCAATACAATTGAATATCAAACAAAAAAAAGTTTATTTATTTATTTATTTATTTATTTATTTATTTGCTTATTTATTTACTTACTTACTTACTTACTTACTTACTTATTTATTATTTGCCTATAAAGAAAGAAACTGACTTTTGATTTTAATTTAAACGATACGTAATAAATAAACAGAGTGAGAGGGAGGCTGACAGACAGATAAAGATGTATAAATAAGGTTTTAATGTATCAGAAAAGTTTCAGTATCATTCAAAATTATTTTATTTAATTAAAAAATTATATTTGAAAATTGGAAAAAATAAAAATAAACAGTATATTTATTATTATTATTATTATTATTATTATTATTATTATTATTATTATTATTATTATTATTATCCACTTTAGGGAGGGTTTTTTAATTCCAAAAATATAAACAAACAAACAAACAAACAAACACACAAACAAACAAACAAATAAATAAATATTTAATTTTCACATTTTTGTAGAACATGTAAATTATTTTCCCAGTCTTGTGAACGGTGTGATGAATAAAAGTGTTGCACACACACACACACACACACACACACACACACACACACACACACACACACACACACACACACACACAGTGTATTTCTATTTAAACCCACTAAACCCTGTCTTTATTAAGTACTTGGTCCTCAACCCATACAATAAGCAAACAAAAGAGGAACTGCGCTACAATTAGTGAACTTAAACCTTCGACTGCAACTGCTGCTTTATAAGCGATAAGCCGTGAAATCGTTCTAGCCTGACTTCTCATTACGACTGGATTAAAAACACACCGTGGCTGAAACACTGCAGGTTAATGGTGCACTCCTTCACTGCTTTAACCTGCCAGTTAATTACAGCTTTCCTTCGAGGTGGCGCCATTAGCCGGTATGAGGCTCATTAAAATAAAGTGATGATTTAATAATTTTCCCTGGTAATTATGCTGATGAGAAAGCAGAGATAGTGTGCTTGGCTTTTAAATAAAGATATTTTTACCTGATCAGACAGGTGCCAGGAGCTTTAAGACGACTTCTATAAGTTCTCACAGTACAGATGTTCTGGATATTTCAGACCTTACAGCTGTGTTTAAGCTCATCACTGTCAGCTCCAGGAAATGTGACAGATGTGTGAGTTTTTTGTATCATGTATCCATCACATGAATCCTTTACTATAACTGTAAATGCAAATTATTGTAAATCATTTAACTAATTAGTGTTCATAAGTCTACATAAGGACATAAACTTCTAGCATATGAACAGTAGCGCTTGTGTGAAGTGACAGATTTTTTCTTGATGGGTTGTGTAACACTTTCCCTAATGACAAAGTCATAAACCTACATAACATCTTCATAAACCCTTCCAGACACCTTAAATAAAGCTTCATAAACATACCTGAGTCACATGACTTAGATCCAGACTAAAATAATACTAAAAAAATAAAAATAGTGATGAAATTTAGATGGAGCACATAAGGTTTTGGCACAACAATTACGTAAACTTTGATATAAATAATGTAGCGTTGTAATGTAATGACTGAATCATGCAATGATGTCAACAACTTTATCACCTTACGAAGGTTTCATAAAGCTATGAATGACCTACATAAGGCCTACAGTACATAAGCCATTATAAGCCTTTCGAAGGAACTGACCTAAACAGCTGTAAACCAGTTATATGTCACCTATGTGACTTTTTCTGCTTAAACATCATAACCAAAGACTTTGTATTTTTAATACTTTAAGTAACCGAATGGTTTACAAGGCTACATAAGCTGTACATAAGCCTTTCTGCTTACATGGGCACATGGGCCTTCAGAGCCAGTGCTTGAGAGATAAGGATTTTATTCTATGCCATTTGTGGAGAACAGACGAGTCTGTTTACGAGTTACTACCCCTTCTTTTGCGTATCTGCTTCCTCAAGCCTCTGCACCTTTACACACATCAAATCTGCCTCATTTCTTTTTATGTCCCAGACCATAGCTCTGGTATTATGAGTTTCATGACTAACCGAGACCTTTTTAGTCGGCTATTCATTTACCGCTCGGTTAGCAAGAAGCCAAACCCAGCGCTATAAATTTCCACGTGTGTTCACGCGATTGATTTTTATTCTACTGAACGTTATGATATCAGGTTCGGTTGCTGGAATCTGGAAGCTGTGATGCTGATGTGAGCGAGTGACGAGTGTGTTCTGTACTGTGTTAGTTCCACATGGTTAATCCCACCTCATTAGCCTGATTTTTTTTTATTTTTATTATTTGTATTCTGTCCAGTCTCAGCTGGATCTCAGAGCTCTCCGAGCGACTTTTCTTCATTGTGGAGTAAACAAAAGGGATCCAGGAGTGTAAAAATATTAAAGTGCTGCACAGAAACATCAAACAAAGCAGGGAGCCTTGGTGTGGTGCTAGGTGTTTCTCCGGTTTCACTGAGCGGATTATGGCGCTTGATTGCACAGCAGCTGTTATCTAAAGCCCAACACCGACCGAGCGGAAATGGCAGTGAGGTCCGGGAAGAGCGCTGAGCTCCGTTTTATTCTGACCTACAAAGCGTAGAATCCAGCCGGGTCAGGAGCTCCATGACGTCCTGGGAGTTTGGTGGATAAGCATAACCTGCGTCTGGAGTTTTAGAAGTGTTTAGATAGTCGATGGCATTTTGTCTCCCGAACAGCTCAAGAAGGTGAAAAGGCAAAAAAAAAGAAAAGGAACTCGTTGTTCTGTTCGTTATTTCTTTCCAAATTTATTGTGTAGAAGCTAAAATTTCAACTCTTCCGAGGTGATCATGAAGCAGCCTTGGAGGAAGGAGGATCAGGGAACAGGATCGGTGATGAATATGTGAGGTTGCGTGTTTTATTTTTAATAAATAAAACATTCTGTACTTTTTCATGTGTTCTAAAAAAGAATTTGATGATCATCCAAAGCACTCCACACTAAAACCTCTCACAGATGGCTACAATCAATACACTTGCAAAATACAGGGCCACGCTCGTAACCAGGCAACTATAGTCCCCTAACCACAGCGCTCTGAATAACCATATTCACAGTTAAAGGTGAAACGAGGTCCAGCGCTCTGAGGCTAAAAAAAAAGAAAACTTTGCTTTGAACCATCTGTGTGCTTGTTTTCAAGAACAAGGGCATGAGACCAGAGATTTATAACTGGATGAAATATTCACCAAAAGCTCTTGTCTAAAGCTGGTGAAGGTTACAAAACCTGATTGGCTGTGAATCAGTGACGGGATTTGAGCTCACGTCCTTCTGCCGTCATTTATATCACACAACCTGGTGCCTTCACCAATTCAGTATGGTTCTGTAAGAGTACAGATCCATAGAGCACAGTGTGAAGGAGCCCAGTCGGTAAACTGGAGAGTTCTGTGCTTGAGGAACTGTGTGTTGGAGAAACTGATGTTGAAAGAACCCTGCACTGGTGTTAGAGGAACAGTGTGTTGGAGGAATTATTTGTTAAAGAAACTCTACTGTATGTTGGAGGAACCTTCCGTTAGAGTAACTGTGTGTTGGAGGAACCGTGTTTTGAAGAAACCATTGGTTGGAGAAACTGTGTATTAGAGTAACCGTATGTTATATAAAGAGCATGTTGAAGGAACCATTTGTTAAAGGACACATTTGTTGGAGGAACTGTTTGTTGGAGGAACCATGTGTTAGAGGAAATGTGTGTTAGAGGATGGTTGTGTTGGAGGAACCATATGGTGGAGGAACTGTGTGTTGGAGATGTCATTGATCATCAGTCAATAACTGCATACTTAAAGCATCACCCATATAATACTATAATGTACAGCTAATAAAATGCCCCATTAGTATATAAAAGTGCAGACATTAAAGAACCTGCACTGTATTTACGATTAGCAGCCTGACTTTTGTGACTCATATAATCATGTGACTCGCCACAATGTCACAGCTGGAGGTTTGGTGAGAAAAAAGCTCTGATTTTAAGCTTTAGTGCTGATTACTGCATATTGCTGCACGGACTTCCTTGAACCCAGATGACCTCACTCTCACTAGCGTCACTAGTGTGGCAAGACAATCACCAGACCTTCTGAATCGTGAAATTTCTCTGATGTGCATTTTCTCTGCACTTTGAGTCCAAGAGAAAGAATAAAAAGCAGCGAGCCACACGGCGAGCCATTCACGTGACCCTCCAGACGATAGCCGCGGCTCATCTGTAAAATATTCTACTGTAAAATAAAACGGCTATCTCTTAAACGGCCGGGTTATTGCCTTGTTTTTATTTGCTCTTTTAATTCCACAGTAAGAGGCGTGCTCTATTAAATGGAGTGGAATGATAAATATTTATAGACCAGAGTGAAGCTGTGTGAGTGTATCTGTGACCATAACTAAGATTATTCTGCTTGAACATTATTGCACATTATTATCATTTATATCTACAGACCAAAGGTTTCTCCGTCCAGGCTGTACGCTGTTCACACAGATACTAATACACCCTGAAGAACACTAATAAAAAAATCAATAAAAATCTCTCCCCTACTGAGCGTTCACGTTCTTAATGCTAATTCTAAGCACAATTAGGCTTAAAGAATAAAAAGCTCCGTGTCGTGTTGTTTTGGGAAAATTATCAGTGGATGGGAGGAAAGCTGAAGCCTTGGTAACATCCTGGAGTTAAATAATTTCCTAAACCTCACTCACTCACTCACTCACTCACTCACTCATTCATTTTCTACCGCTTATCCGAACTACCTCGGGTCACGGGGAGCCTGTGCCTATCTCAGGCGTCATCGGGCATCAAGGCAGGATACACCCTGGACGGAGTGCCAACCCATCACAGGGCACACACACACTCTCATTCACTCACGCAATCACACACTATGGACAATTTTCCAGAGATGCCAATCAACCTACCATGCATGTCTTTGGACCGGGGGAGGAAACCGGAGTACCCGGAGGAAACCCCCGAGGCACGGGGAGAACATGCAAACTCCACACACACAAGGCGGAGGCGGGAATTGAACCCCCAACCCTGGAGGTGTGAGGCGAACGTGCTAACCACTAAGCCACCGTGCCCCCCCATTTCCAAAAACAACAATTAAAATAATTAATGTGCTTTGAATGCCATGTTTTTATCTCCTTAAACTTGTGGAACATTAAAAAAAACATGTTAGTTAAACCTGCTCTCGTTTTCTTTATAGCAGCTATAAACATTCGTTTCGTCACCAGCCTCAGTTTTGCTTTTTTTTTTCCCAATCCAGTGTTTGTTTGCTAATCAGCCAAGAGAAAAATATACTCAGTAATAACTCAGAAAAATCTAGCTTATGGATTCCTGGCTAGCTAAAGTTTAATAAACCTATCTATAAACAAACTATAACTAACTAGATAATGTAAGATCATTTACAAAATTGAACTAGCTAGATAATATAAGCTAATTTTCAAAATTGTGAACTAGTTGCTAATTCAAGCTAATTTAGGAAATTGAACTAGCTTCCTAGCTAATTTACAAAATATAAATAGCTAGCTAATATAAGCTAATTTACAAAATTGAACTAGTTGCTAATTTAAGTTATATAATTTATGTTATAAAATGTAACTAGTTAATTTACTGCACTGAAAGCTATGTAAAAGATGTACAGAGCAGAAGGTAACAGACATTTTTAGTTTTGATTGAGAACTTTAAAAGCCAAAATATGAAAATATTATTGTTACATAAGAAGCATCTAAAACATTTTATCCTGCATTAACGGAGTATTATTTATTAGGATGAATGTTTAGGAAGGTTTTAGCAAGAGGAGCAACGATGTTTGACTTCAGCGAGTATTCAATATTTGAATTCTTAAATTGAATAAAAGTCCAGTGAGCGTCTGAATGTCAAGGATTTATGTTTTTACTCCTGCAGATTTACTTGAGTAAGAGAGAAGCGAGTCTTCAGTTTAATCTTCTGCATTTTATATATAATAATTATGAATATTTTCTTCTCATGCTCACATAACTAAACTATCTAAATATATATATAGCTCACATTATAAACTAAATACAGTTCGGGTTAAATGTGTTTAAAAACATTTTTACTTTAAAAACAGAGAGAAAACAACATGTTAGCCAAAACAGCTGTTGATTCCAGATGTGTCTCAAACTTTAATATGTAAAATATGCACTTAACACTTGCCTGAGGTCTCTGCAGATAGCAACAGTTGCTATGTAGCGATTGGAAGGTGGAGCTTGAAGCCAGATTGATGTAAAAAAAGGATTGTGTTCATCATTTTTGATCTCTCTCTCTCTCTCACACACACACACACACACACACACACACACACACACACACAAACACACATATCTCTCACAGCCAGTAATGTCGCATCACACGTTTTAAGATAAAAAAGCAGAAAGGTTACATTTGCAATTGTAATATATTGTTAGTGGAAAAGCTTACTTTTTTGACAATCTTTTTAGCATGCTATTTGCATCAGCATTGTGTGTGTGTGTGTGTGTGTGTGTGTGTGTGTGTATGTGTGTGTTTTATAACAACAACGAGATGTGTTTAGTGATTTTTTTCCGCTTTTTTTACTGCTGGATAGATTTAGGGAACTGTGTTTGTGTGTGTGTGTGTGTGTGTGTGTGTGCAGGTAAACACTCCTATAGTTCCATGTAATGTTCTGGAACATTACTTAGCTTATGTTATGGTAACTATAAACAGTGACATTGGAGACTCCTTGCATTAATGTTAAATAAGCAGCTCCTCCACAATTCCTGCATTTTACTTTGCAAACTTTAAGCTAGCATCTTGCAGTGTGTTGTGATTTACCCATGCAGATTTAATGCACCGTGCAAAATTAGTCTTGTAGCTCCAGTACGGAAAGCACCGAAGAAGCTTTGGCACGTTGACGTTGAAGTAAATTAGTCGCTGCAGAAGGTTTTATGTTTTCATCCATCTGGATTCTGAAGGAACGAGTTTTATTTTGCGGCATAAAGAAAATTAGACCTAGTGAAAAATCCATTCAGCACTATGTGTGTGTGTGTGTGTGTGTGTGTGTGTGTGTGTGTGTGTGTGTGTGGAACCTCAGCGATATGAAGCTCCTTTATCCTCATTCCCCGACCGCCTCCACGGTTTTTGTTGAAATTTCATAATTAAATAAAAAATATTTGTCTTCCTTTAGTGGGATGTTCAAAGGTACACTAATATTACACTTTTTAGTAACCTCACATTCCAGTGTGAGCTTTAATAAGAGAGAAGCTCTGGTCTCTGAGTAAAAATAAAAAGCACCAACATCTATCCTGTCAACCTGTCTGTCAATCACGTCACCTGTCTGTTTAAAAAGCTCCGCCTCTTGTACGAGCATTCAGGTGGATTTTTGGATGAAGTGCTGTTGTGAGAAGTTTAGTTTGGGATAGATTTCCAGAGCAATAGACTTAACTGCGTTTAACTTAGAAATTGCTTCATTTTTAATGCAGCTTTATCAAAATTAAAGCCACGAGACTAAAATTGTTGCCTTACAAGCTCTCACACCTTATCAAGTCCTTAGTTACTCTTATGCCACGTGACTCAAGCCGTGATTTCCTGGACACTAATAAACAGTCAAAGAAAGGAAACGTGTTATGTGCAGCAGATCCCTGAATCCACTTTACTACCCAATCTGTTAGAATAGGAGCCAAATCATTGCAACAATCTCTGTGACCCCAGTGATACGCAATATAACCCCAGGTCTTTTTTCAGAACAGATGATATTTGCTGCTCAACTGATCCTTCATTGACATGTTTCTCTTATTTCCCTTGTTTCTAGCACAGACAGGCATAGACTGTATGCAGCGTGTGTGTTTATTTCCATGAGAATGCATGATTCATCTGGGATTTCTACATGGTGAAAGATTGTGTAATATGCAATCCTTGTCTGCAATCCTTCGTTTAGTTTACACACCCAACTACATCCACAAAACAGCACATCGCAATTGGTAACAGTGTGTAGCACAAACAGTCCAGAGATTCTGAGATCTGGAAAGTTGTGTGGTTTTCACTTGACAAGGGAGATTCTTTGGAATGTTGGAGTGTCCAATAGCCTAATAGTCTTTCTATTAGATGAAAGAATTGGAATCTGATCTAGTCATGCCGATGGATGAGTGAACTAATTCCCATCTTCGTGAATTCCGAGCAGACAGAAAGAAAAACCCATGGCTGTGAATTCATGCAGAAACATGACTCAAACCATGTACACACAGAGTGACCCCACGGGCAAGATCCGAGGCTGTTCATTTGTGCTTGCGTGTCTGAAATGAACTTGGTCCTCTGTGGATATACAAGAGGCTTAAATCTTGTTGTATGAAGAAGCATCTGGAGATGTACCAAAGGGATCTTGATGTAATAGAGATAACAGTTTTCTTTATTTCATCAGCCAGCAGTTTAGCATCATGTAAAGTCATGTAGAGGAAAAGCTCTTGATGGTTTGCAGAAAATCCTGATATCATTATTTATCTGATGTGCAGAATTGCATTTTCTGTGAGCTAAATTTGATTTGTCTTCTCTGTCTCCTTCTGTAGAGCCGTGACAGTATGGTGGACTGCCTGAGTCGAGTCATGTTGCACACAGCTATACCTTGCTGGCAGCCATTGCTGGGACTGGCACTGGTGGCCGTCTTCTTAGGCTCTGCCCTTGCCTGCCCTTCCCGGTGTGAGTGCTCTGCCCAGAGTCGCTCCGTCATCTGCCATCGGAAACGTTACCCGACCATACCAGATGGCATTCCCATTGAAACACGTATCCTGGACCTCAGCAAGAACCGCATCCAGGCCATCAATCCAGACGACTTCTCTGTCTACCCGCATATCGAAGAGTTGGACCTAAGTGGCAATATCATTGCATATGTAGAACCAGGTGCTTTCAACTTACTCACTAGTTTACACTCGCTCAGTTTGAAGAGCAACCGCATCAAGCTTCTGTCGCTGGGCGTATTCTCTGGGCTTTCGAACCTCACAACGCTCGACATTAGTGACAATAAGATTGTCATTCTGGTCGATTATATGTTCCAGGATTTGCATAATCTCAAGTCATTAGATGTAGGGGACAACGAGCTGGTGTACATCTCACACCGAGCATTCAATGGCCTGATTTCACTGGAGACTCTAACACTGGAGCGCTGTAACCTGACCATGGTGCCGACGGACGCCCTGTCCCACCTTCACAACCTGGTGAGCTTGCATATGCGCTACCTCAGCATCAGTACCCTCCAACCTTACTCCTTCAAGAAACTATTCCGCTTGCGTCACCTGGAGATCGACAACTGGCCTTCACTGGATGTTTTCCCAGGCAACACATTGCATGGTCTCAACCTCACCACACTTTCTGTCACCAACACCAACCTTTCCACATTTCCCTACCAAGCCCTGCGCCACATGCCTTACCTTATGCACCTGAACCTGTCCCACAGCCACATCCGTACCGTGGAAGGAGGTCTGCTTCAGGACCTGGTGCGTCTCCGTGAATTGAGATTAGCAGCCGCCCAGCTAGTGTCTTTGGAGCCATATGCTTTCCAGGGTCTACGTTGGCTTAGACTTCTTGATGTGTCCCATAATAGACTAGACACTTTGGAGAAGAGTGTGTTCCATGCTCCAGAGTCCCTAGAAGTGTTGCTCATCCACGACAATCCTCTTGTGTGTGACTGTCGGCTCATGTGGCTGCTGCAGAAGCGGCACTCTATCTCATTTGGAGAAGAGCAACCTGAATGCAACACTCCTGAGGGAATCCGTGGGCGCCCGTTCAAAGAAGTCAAGGAAACCCTGTTGTCCTACTATGTGACCTGCACCAAGCCCAAGATACGAGAGAACCGGACACAGCTCGTGTCGGTAGAGGAAGGGCAACCTGCCCAGCTACACTGCAGTGCTGAAGGGACTCCTCGCCCCACCATTTCCTGGGTCACACCACGCCGGAGACATCTAACCAACAGGAGTCACGGAAGAGTAATGGTGCACAACAATGGCTCGCTGTATATCAAATCAGTGGAGCTTCAAGATGGTGGCGTGTACGTATGCGTGGCCTCCAACACCGCGGGAAACGACACCCTAATGGTGTCCTTGGCCGTCAAAAGTCTGGGCTCGCTCTATGCTAATAGGACCCAGTACTACATAGATCCTAACAGTACTACTGCCAACAGCACCAATTCCCCCAACACAACCTTTGGTCTGGACCTAAAGACCATCCTGGTTTCTACAGCCATGGGTTGTTTCACATTCCTTGGTGTTGTCCTGTTCTGTTTTCTGCTTCTGTTTGTATGGAGTCGGGGGAAAGGAAAGCACAAAAATAACATTGATGTAGAGTATGTGCCACGCTCCAAGTCCAATGGCGCTTCGCCCGAGGAAGCAGAACAGACCTCTGGACCTCGACGCTTTAACATGAAAATGATTTGAGTGGATTTAATGGGATGCCAGTGGGAATTTATGCACACAGACCCATTAATGGGACCGGCCATGTCAGGACGTACACGTGCCCTCGACACAACACCCATGCGGATGTTTTCCTGAACTATAATGGGAGGAAAATGCGTGAAAGTGTGTGTCAGTAATGAACTATTTTCAATTTATATGAATCCCTCTTAGTAAGAGGATGCATTCAAAGACACTTTTAAAAAAATTGTGTACAGAACAGATTTGTAAAATTCAAGTATTACCCTTATTTGTTGGCTCGCAAAATTTGGCCTTCTCACTTCTACAGCGTAACGAACCATAAAACTGATTCCCTTCTCCACTGCACCACATATATGTACGTAATACTTAATTATGTATGTGTATGTTAACATGTAAGTCACCTTCTTTTACTCGCAATATTCACAAGATGCAATCTCAGCCAATTTTGCCATTCCTTTTGCTGTCGGAGAACATACGTCCCTCTCCTGAAACTGTTCGTGAACCAAGGACAGAGGGCTTGGGTGGCTTTCAAACGTTAACCCGAAAAATGTGTGTGCTGTTGATCTAACCCCAAATTATACAGTAATGCTATATTTGTTTATAATATTGAAAAAGGTTAAAAATATATAGAAGTTATTAATTTAAAAAAAATGCCCATTGAATTCAAACTGCATAATAAAGGTGAATAAGTGGATATTTCAAAGTAATTTAAAAACGTACACTGAGTTGTCTTTTTATTATTGTCTATGTTGGTTTATCTAATAAATTTGCACCTCAGTGTATAGTCAGTGTATTACACACACTGAGCTGACCATTTATTAGATATCTAGGAACAAAAAAACTGCCGACTCAGTGTAACGACTTTTTAATCGACATTTTTTTCTGCATAGTTCGTTTGCGGTTTACATGGACTAGGTTTTCTGTCCTAATTTTGTCTTTCTTTTAAACTTGATGCTAACCTGATGACAAAGTCCATGTCCTCATCCACAATGTAATCATCTGAATTATTTTTTTACCCTTATTTTTTATTATTTCTGTCCCCAATTAACAAAATTTGGGTTTTGTCGTGGTAGTTTCTCATTTTGTTGTTGAATCATTTAGATTGTAAAGAGTTCAAAGAAAAAAAAAAAGGAAAAATACATGTATGTGGAATAAAGAATATTGATTTGTACTCTGAGGTTTCATTAATTTCATTAACTAATTATTTTATTAATTAATACTGTGCTTTTATAGGCACTGAATAACTTTTGAAGAATTATGATATCGATATGAGAAAAAAAAAACATCTGTATCGTGTAGTAGATAAAAAATAAGTATCTTTGATTTTTACTTTTTACTAAATTTTAAAATGATTAAAAAACGATAACTCTACCTCTATAACTCATCAGATCTCGTTAGAATCAACAAGATGTTCAGCAAACTAGACTGACCTAGACTTATTTAATTAAATAACCTACAGTTAGTCTCTGTGGACAAACAACAACCTAAAAAATCAGGGGAAAGAAGGTTTAAAGTGTCTGCAGTTTCCCCTGACCGTGATCTCAACCTATTGAAAGCTGAAAAAAACCCTCCACAGGAATTGTATTTCAGACAGCACACTTCGGGAAGTGGCCGGTATCGGAAGAAGGATCTCATGAAAAGCTGTTAACCTTCTGACATCAGTGAAATGAGCAGGTTGGATATCGAAGACAGCACAAATACAAGATCCAAGAGCATTTGCCAAGTGTTATCGATGCTCCAGTTGCACAAGAATGCATAAAAATGCATGAGAGCTTCTTCTTAAGATTTGTCAATATCCAAATGGTAAAAAGAAAATGTGAGGGTCTTTCAGGCCAAGCACTGGACCAGACACACACAAGCACACAGCAACACAAGGCAGGTTTTATCCAGAGTGGAGTTGATGTTTGTGTGGCCCCATGAGATGTTAGGAAGGTAAAGCTTTCTTCAGCTCCCAGAGACAAAAGGAAATGATGAGCTCAGTGGGTCAGCGAGGGCCATTTTTAACTTGTATCCCAAGGGAATACTGTCACAAACAATGGCCATCTCTCTCACACACACACACAAAAACACAAACACACAACAATCAAATCACATAGTTCACATGGTATTTGTAATAAAATTAGACAAACTGGCTTTTCTATAAATATATATATATATATATATATATATATATATATATATATATATATATATATATACACAGTATATAATACCACATATGAGGAGCTCTTTTCCAAAACGCTATAAATCCATTTTAATAGTTTTTATGAAAGTGACTTTTTACCTAGACCCACACATTTTGTTTATATTCAATTTATCCTGTTAAAATGGTCTGTTGACTCAGTCTGAACATGTTAAACAGTGATTGTTAAATGAAACAACAATTTTGTTGAATATAAATTCAAAGTTCCTTTTTATTTTTTCAAAAACACTATAAATCCATCCTTTATTTAAAAAATTTTTTTTATTTTTTTTATTTTTTTTTATTTTTATAAAAAGAGACATAAACCAACAAGAGAACATGCAACATATGACATCAGGGAAATAAATAACTTCCAAATAAAATAAATAGTAAAAAATAAATATTTTCAATTTCAGGTTTCAATATTGTCCACCACATAAAACAAATCATTTAAAAATAACACATTTTTGGCTCATCCAGGCCATCAAAATTGTTATTACAGTTAAAAACACTCATTTTGAAGACTGCGAAAAAACAAACATCTCTCGCCTCAGACCGCCGCCATGTTGGATTGAGTCGAACGCTCACCGAATTCTGATTGGTCGAGAGGCCACGACATATAGCGTTTAGGCAAAAAACAAGTTTGGCGCTTATCGTGGTTTGGAAAGGAACTGCATTTTGCAGTACATTTTAAACAAGGAAATAAAGCGTTTTGGCATGAAACATTGATGGAGCAGGATATAGGTTCACAACAGCAAAATGACACGACAAATTCGTTTTTTTTTTAATTTTGGCGTTTATTCCTATATATATATATAGGAAGGTTACACAAGGTACTAGTATTGACAAGGTACCAAATTAAAGGACCCTAGAATCAGAAGGGTAATTAGTTATGTTAAGGAGGTACTTACAATAACTACGTAACAAGCTAAACGATTTACAAGCTGAACAAGATTACAATTAAAAAGGTACTTGAGACAAAAAAGGTCTGACAAGTGACAAGGTACAGAACTAAAAATGTACAAGAAGAAACAAATTATTATACATGTAAAAGTATTATGAACAAAAAGGAACTTTAATTAACAATTAGTATAATAATATAAATAATAATGTAACTGCTACATAAAACAACATGGTACTAAATTAAAAAGTTCTAAACGCAACAAAAGAAAGTTGGCTATAAAGTTATAAGTTATTAAAAACGATTAAAGTAAAAATTACTAACACACTTCAACCTTGTGCGAGAAGAACCATAGAAGCAGATTAGCAAGACATGGTAACAATTAGCAAGATAACTTTGTACTAGAATTAAGTTCTGTTAAGTTACTTCTGTTCTAAAAAAAAAAGAAAAAAGAAATTATAGTGTAAATAAATTATTTTGTAAACACTGGACCAATAGAGTGAGGAATTGTACTTTGATTAGCAAGATGCTGTTAGAGACAATGAAGCACTTGTAGAAGTAAGAAACGATAAAGGAACTCACCAGTTAGCTTAATTAATTACAAACTTCTTAAAACAACAAAGTACCTACTGTATGTACACCTTTATTCCAGTGAAACCAATGTAAATGATACTATTCATTGTTATGATGTACTATTAGGTAGCATAATACTAGAAGGTATGAAGAATGTACTAAGGTCAAACATTCTACAAACTGCTATGGTCCTGTATGTACAGTAACAAGTAATAATCCCCACCATTACTTAGCTAACAAAGCTATAACACAAACAAGAGAACCCTGTTGTTTATCTACAGTACATCAGTTTGATATCTGTGGCCTAAATATTGAATATTATAAGATAAAAGTTTTTTTTTTACACTAAAAAAATTGTAAGGCACTTCAGGCAGTGAAGCAAGACACACAAGAAGAAAAGACAAAATAAAGAAAGGAGAATCCTAGACAAAAGAGACAGACAGACAGAGAGAGAGAGAGACAGAAGAGTGAACGGTGTTTATGCTGTATTGCTTGTGCAGTAAAGGATTCGACATCCTCCAGTTCCTATGGTAACAATCTCGCTTGCATCATAAGTCATTGAAAGTGCGTTCCCGTTTTTTTTTTTTTTTGGACTGTGTGTACAGCCAGAAGGCTGCTCATTAGCCTGCATCATTCATTAGAGGAACAGCCCATAGGAGTGTGTTAGTCAGAACTAGCGTCTGTGAAACATATCTGAGAAAAAAACATCTAGACTCGCATTCATTTATTTGACAAGTAACATCCAGAACCCAGGATCTCAACCCCTGCTGGATTTTTATTTGGGATTAGTGTTAAAAAATATAACGCTACGGTTCTAAGACTTAGGATACCAATGGACCATAAATAACAAAGCTTAATAAAGGTACTAGAAGTAAGAAATACTGAGGTATTTACAGCGTAGTGCACTAGAACTAACATGGTAACAGAACACAGCAATAAAAGTGACACTATGGCATGATATTGAAAGTAACACAGTGTTAAAAGGTTCTAAAACTTATACGGTACCAGAAGCTACCAATGCAGTGCAAGTAAAAATATAAGATGTTAAATAGTACTACATGTGACTACATTATAACAAAGGAACATGATTCTAGTAATAATATCACAATATAAGTGAATAATATCAAAAGTAAAATCAACAATGTGATACGTTACAAGGTTTGTGGGTTAATCTTTGTTACTAGAAGCTAATAGAAACGTGTTAGAAGTAACAGATTGACATAGTGCTAGATTACAATCGACACAGTCCTGCAAAACACAAGACAGCTTGCTACTATAATTAACATGGCAGTAGAAGGAACATGATACCAGTGTAATTATTTATATAATTGATAACCAAGTAGAAGTGTTAAATGTTATGAAAGTGACGAGGTAACAGGGCAGAATGTCGCTAGAATTAGCAAAGCCTAGAATTCCTCCAATTTGTCTTAGAAATCCAAGCGTCATGATAAATTCAGTATATGTCATATAGAAACGAACACATGATAACGTCGCTGTCGGGCGGAAACCTCGTATGTCCAAATTTGGTCAATTTCATATTTTTTCACATATCGATGCTATTGGTCAGTCCCCACGTGGGTCTGTTATTTTTACAAGTTATTAACCAATCTAAAGTCTTGAAAATAGCTTGAACCTCATAAATCTCATAACTCCATTGGACACTTCAACTGTCCACCTCTTCCTCACTCCGTGGGAGAGCTTCACGGCATATTTCTCCTCAAGAAGAGTCGCAACGAATCAACACGTCTTCTGAGGTAAATGTCTTCAAAACACTGGGCTCAAAGAAAAAAAAATCTTGACCCCCGCTAGTTCTGGTGCTCGTCTGAGGACAGGAATTTAGCGCAAGACAATCCACTGCAACGCGGACTAAACCCTGTGCACTGCAGATAAGGTACGGCGTTTTTTTAATTTCCTGAAAAATAACGGTTTTGGAGATACGAGGATTCCGTCTGACAACGACGATAAGATACTGAAAGAAATAAGGTGCCATGGTAAGGCGTTCTCAAATGAACAGATGGTTCTAGAATCTATCAAAGCACTGAAATCTGCAAGGTAGAAAGTTATTAGATGTGACATATTGTGCTAAAGTTAGCAGGTAGAAAGTTATTAGAAATAAAAAGGTACGAAAAAGTCACAATAGACTAAAACGTTTATGCAGAATTCTAAACACAAGAGCATGAATTCAGGACTAGCCGAAAGCTACAGGACCTGCAGTGAAAGGGTTATTGAAGAAGTTCTAAAGTAGTGTAAGAAACTAATAGAGTAACGAGTAGCAGTGAAGAGTGACAGGTAGCAGTCTACTAGAAATGATGTGGTAGTGGAGATAGTAGATGGTTAATGATTGTACTGGATGTAACATAATAACAAGGTAAAAAGTCACTGATACGAAGTCACACCAAGGTAAGAAATAAAATAAACATGGTACCGGGGTTAGCTGAGTGCTAGCGGTTTGGCTCAAGTGACCAGGATGTTGTGAGTTCATCCCTCAGAACCAGACCCCGGACTCTCGGCTGAAGCTCGGAAAGGATTCTGCCTCATTTGTGAATCTCTTTTGAATAAAAGTATCTGTCAGATTCATAAATGCAAAACATTAGATTCAGCGAAGTCTTTTTCATACCTTTGAGGTTTCATTTCTTTGTTACGTTCCACCTCGATGAGACTCTGTGTTTTTCTTCATCAAAGTCTATTTTGGCTCTGGCTCTAAAATAAATCTCTTCTTCTAAAGTGTAAATAATTTGATGGTAATGTGTTTCCCCCCAACTGTGAGGGGTTTTCACAGCTGAAGTCAATAATCGAAAAGGGTTGGTTTTTTTTTCAGTGAAAGTGTTCTTTTTTTCGTGGCCGTGTTGTAAGCTGGTGAAAATATTACTTTTTTCTATCAGGCAAGATGAAGAGTCGTGGTTTTATCGTCTTTTTCCCTTTTGGTCTTGAATTTGAGAAGAAGAAGCTGTGGCTCAAATGCTCAAAGGAATCAGTTTCTTCTTCTACTTTTATGCATTAATTGCATTTTTATCTAAAGTCCACGCTTTATCCACATGGTTAGTTCCAGTTTCACCGTTCTAATGAACACGAACCCAATCCCGGCTTCTGAAGATCCTGGGATTTGAGCTCACACCCTTAAAGCATTGGCACTAACTCGTAACCATGCTGCAATTTTCAGATGTGCTATTAAGATCTTAATATCAATTAAGATCCGTTAGGAGGTCATTTGAGAGCCACATTTAGCCTACAGTAGTGCTGGAGATTAGAACCCACAGGTTCTGACAACTATCGTGATCATTTTTATTTATTTTAACACAATCAGAACGGTAGGGAATTTGGAACCTGTATGAGCCACATCTTGAATATGTGCCACATCAAAAGTAGTACAGTCAAAGACCTGGCACTGAAGATCAGCCTTAAAGCCTCAATCTGTAATGGTTTCCACCAAAAAAAAAAAAAAAAAAAAAAAAAATAATGCCATTCAACAAGCCTTGGTTTTTAGTTAGATATTATCAGCTTTGTGATGTTCTGATCTCATGGAACGAACACAACACTTACACCTTTGGTGACTGGATCAACGATTCATAACACAATGCTGATGGATCACAACATTAAACAAAACTCCAGAATTAACTCGCAATACATTTTTTCTACCAGAGAGAGCGCTGTTCAAATATTTTCCATCCTACATCATTAAACAACGTAGTAAATATAGCGTAAATATGTTATAAGCCGAGTATAAACGCGAACACGTAGTGTTCTTTATAATGAGTCGTGGAAACAACTACAAATCTTTCAACAGAACCTTCTCAAGACAGATCCCTCTTCTAGCAATCTGCGGATTATCAGCCAGAGCGATCCGTTGGTCTGCTTTAACGCACCGTGCGTGGACTCTTCAGTCCTTCTGCCTTCGAGGACATCGTCTTTCCATTTTTTTAAGATTTTCATTCTTATCAACTGATCAGACAGTTCATTTAGATGTGGAGATTTGATCCGGTTTGATTGCTGAGCTGTCAAGTCATCCAAGTCATAGCTTAGGTTTCAGTCGAAGAGTTGGAAGTTCTTTGCAGTGTGAAACATGCCAGAGCTGCTTGGCTTTGCTTCTCTTCTCTTCAGGCACATGCTAGATTCAATCAGATCACTAACAAAATTTGAAAAGTTCACTCTGTGACGCCGGGCAGTTCGAGCGCGGCCTCGTCCTTGTTCCTGACGGCTTATTGGAGGTTTCTGCTTATGCACTTAAATTCCTCCATGTTCCTTCCATCTGTCTTTATTTGGTGGTGGCAGGGGGGCGTAAGCGCTCCACTGAGAGCTCAAACCAAGCTACACAAATTGCATCGCAACTCGTTATGCGCACACACTCCTGTCAGCCACCGCTCTCCACGACGTCTCCGACGTCTCCACAAACGAGTCAATTGGAGTGTGAAGTGCAGCCCCATTTAAATGAAAGAGAAAGCAGCCATGTGTTCTGATCGCACACTGCTATGTTTTACCTCTTCTTTAACGCGCTTTTCTTTTCTTTTTTCTTTTATGGAGACATAAATCTTCCTCTAATCGCAAAATTTGTATTTAGTATTTAATTAAAGTCCAGAACAAAGATTTTGCTGACATTCGTCTGTAGATCATCTACAGAAGACAGCCAGAGTGATTAAAAATTAACCAATCAATACTGAAAGTCAATATATTCTAAATAAAAATAATAATAATAATAATAATAAATTAGGATCGGCATCATTCATTTTTAGAACTGCATATGGGGAAAATAATAGGATTTAAAAAATCTATAAATATCAATACAAATAGAATAGAAATGTCTCAGAATGATTTGAACTAAAATAAAACAAATAATTTTATAATAACAAATCATTCAAATAATAATAATAATAATAATAATAATAATAATAATAATAATAATAATAATAATGATAATAATAAATACAGAATATCAAATTATATACACTGATTATAAGTTATTAATTTTATTTATGAAATTCATTTTCATCTGAATTATGATTCACGTTGAGGTATTTTTGAAGATTTGAAAAAAAAGAAAAAAAAAACTAAATCAAGCAAAAAAAAAAACAATAAATTATATTATAAAATAAATGGTAAAAAATACTGAAACAATATGCTGAAAACACTATGCCAGTGTGCAAAGGGTTAAAACTAAATATATAAAAATCTAAAACTAATAAAATAGAAATGTAAAGAATAAAAAAACTCTGGCAAGAGTCTGGACACTGATGGAGTTCTGATCTTTTGCACTTTTGATTTTCAACTCATGCAATGTGTTTGATCTCTGGTCAATTCCTCAATGTTTTAGTGCGAAACACACACACACACACACACACACACACACACACACACACACACACCCAACGCCGGCCATCACAGTGTTCATCTGCCATGCTGTATTTATTGGAAATGAGACAGCGAGAGGTTCTGGGCTTTAATCCAGTCCAGAGAACATCAATAATGCAGCTCACTCAGACTCGAGCTTCTCACAATGCATTCTGCCATAAAGCAGCTTTAAATAAAAAACATAATATGCAAATCATATGCATAATAAGAGTGATGCTCAGAAATATTGGCACCTGTCAGGTACACAAAAGTGACCCGTTAGACATACTGTACTCACTCACTCTCATCTTCTACCACTTATCCGAACTACCTCGGGTCACGGGGAGCCTGTGCCTATCTCAGGCGTCATCGGGCATCAAGGCAGGATACACCCTGGACGGAGTGCCAACCCATCGCAGGGCACACACACACACTCTCATTCACTCACACAATCACACACTACGGACAATTTTCCAGAGATGCCAATCAACCTACCATGCATGTCTTTGGACCGGGGGAGGAAACCGGAGTACCCGGAGGAAACCCCCGTGGCACGGGGAGAACATGCAAACTCCACACACACAAGGTGGAGGCGGGAATCGAACCCCCAACCCTGGAGGTGTGAGGCGCACGTGCTAACCACTAAGACACCATGCCCAGACACACTGTACATTAAATGATATTTTGATTGTATATATGCATATTCACAGCCATACTTCCCGGTTTCTCTCGGTTCTCCGGTTACCTCTTAATGTCTACAGTTTTTTCTGGTTTCCTCTTGGTTCTCTAGTTTTCTCCAGGTTCTTCAGAATCCTCTGGGTTATCTGGTTTCTTCCAGGTTCTCCGGTTTCCTGCTACCCACCACAGAAATGCCAGACTCAAGCTTTATGAACCTTATGCTCTCTAGCGATATCTTGCTTGTGGGTTCTGTAGATTTTCAGCTGAACACATGCTTATCTTCAAGCTAGATTCTTTCTCAGATTCCACACACCGACGGTCCGAGATTGCTGCTACTTCCTTCCGAGCTTTTTTTTTCCATTCTAATATTAATGTATGGATTTAATGAAAGTCAGTACATGACGAGATACGATGAAACCAGCTTTAAAAAGTTTTTATTCCATTTGTTTAAGGAAGCTAATTGCAGCTAGATGCTAAAGATGTGAGAAGTCATAAGGTCACACCTGATTTGCATAGAATCTCTGACTGGTGACTTAAGTACCTTAAATTGTACAGAATCATTGACATTATGTCATGTATATCTTAAAAATTCTGGTGTTCTTCACCGTTACTA
The DNA here is from genome assembly GCF_030014155.1 of Tachysurus vachellii. Lineage (NCBI taxonomy): Eukaryota > Metazoa > Chordata > Actinopteri > Siluriformes > Bagridae > Tachysurus > Tachysurus vachellii. The sequence goes on from NC_083472.1 coordinate 24,814,436, forward strand.
AAACCAGAATAAACCCCCGCAGTGGAAGGCCATGCTGAACAGACAGGATGCTCGAGGCTCAGACTGAGTGACTCACAGAGGAATCAAAAATATTTCCGACTCTGAATCTCTGGCACGAGTCTCTGAACTCAGTTTGTACTGGTGGAAGCTCATAACAAATGTTTTATGACTCAGTGTCCTTTTTAACTTGTTCCTCAGCTCAACATCTCCATATTCACTCTGAGCCAAGATGAAGAAGGAGAGCGGGACGTGCGTTAGTAATTAATTAACACCTGAACTAGATTAGACAGACATCCTGTAAAAGGAGCACAAGAGCAGAGGCGGCCTACATAAACCCAATAGTGTGCCAAAACTCTACCTGTCTGTCTGCCTGTCTATCTATCTATCTATCTATCTATCTATCTATCTATCTATCTATCTATCTATCTATCTATCTATCTATCTATACAGGTATATCTGTCTGCCTGTCTATCTATCTATCTATCTATCTATCTATCTATCTATCTATCTATCTATCTATACAGGTATATCTGTCTGCCTGTCTATCTATCTATCTATCTATCTATCTATCTATCTATCTATCTATTTTCTGTGGTATCATTGTGTTAAATGAAATGAAGTTAGTGTTAACTTTATTCACTAACTCGGGGATGTGATGGCTCAGTGGTTAAGATGTTGCACTAGTGATCGGAAGGTCGTGAGTTCAAATCCCAAAGCCACCAAGCTGTCACTCCTGGGCCCCTGAGCAAGGCCCTTAACCCTCATTTGTTCAGCTGTATAAATGAGATAAAATGTAAGTCGCTCTGGATAAGAACGTCTGCTAAACACCATAAATGTAAACTCTATCACCTGTTTTTGTTCACATCGGTTTTAAATCCTCTGATTAATTTGACACTGTTTTGGACAAAGGTGTCTTTTTACTGCAGGTCACATGAAAAGATTCAGCGAAGTTCGACCCGTTCAGTGCGATATAAAACATTACGGTGCTTCATCTTCCACTGTGTGTGTTTTTACTTCCTCTCACGTTCTCGCGTGTCACAGTTATTGTCACTAACACTTTTAAGACTCTTCTTGAAACATTAATTATGACCGTCCGGCTGAAACCAGGCCGCTAGCTCGTGATTTGTTTGTCACTTAGCGTTAAGCAGCTTGCTAAATTGCTGAAACATCTCTCTCCCGATATTCTGTTTTTTTTTTTTTGTCTGAAAGGAGGGTTGAATCATTCGAGCACTGAATATGTCACAGAATCATGAATGAATACCAGACTGCTAATAAACGGCAGCAATCTGACATGAAAAAGAGCCTCGGTATCAATGGGAGGAAATGGAGCAGCGTGTGTTTTTCTTTGTATATATTTCATCTATATATAAAATGTCTGATTTCTATGAGTGTGACATTGGTTTCAATAAACGCACTCGTTGTAATACGTTATCGTTTCTATAGTAACAGCTTGTCTTGTATCTCCATGCAAACAGATTCACGTATTCTTGTAGATGTGCTGAGTTCTACGAGGATCTGTTTCACTTCTAGAACAAGTTTTCTTCTTCTTGAGATTTTCAGCAGATCCTGTGTGTGATGGAACCCTGAAATGCTCTTCCTAAATTCATTCATTCATTCATTCATTTTCTACCACTTATCTGAACTACCTCGGGTCACGGGGAGCCTGTGCCTATCTCAGGCGTCATCGGGCATCAAGGCAGGATACACCCTGGACGGAGTGCCAACCCATCACAGGGCACACACACACACTCTCATTCACTCACACAATCACACACTACGGACAATTTTCCAGAGATGCCAATCAACCTACCATGCATGTCTTTGGACCGGGGGAGGAAACCGGAGTACCCGGAGGAAACCCCCGAGGCACGGGGAGAACATGCAAACTCCACACACACAAGGCGGAGGTGGGAATCGACCCCCAACCCTGGAGGTGTGAGGTGAACGTGATAACCACTAAGCCACCGTGACCCCTCTTCCTAAATTTCCTCTATATATTTTTCTTGATGTTTTTATCTTCCTCTCTTCATCCT
>NC_083472.1:24821468-24826468 GCF_030014155.1 Tachysurus vachellii
TTCTCCTCTTTATGTTATATTTGAAATGTGGATCAGTAGGAGCAGAAGTAACCTTCATTAAGTCGCATCTTCAGTTTATTATAGAAATCTGAAAAGAGCAACCGCAGAGGTTTACTCACTCATCCCAGAGTTTGTATTGTCTGAGTCATGACCATCTGAGGAACACAACAAACTCACAAGCTCTTGGATGATGGCTGTGAGGAAACTTTGGTGCAGTTTTGTGGAGATTTGAATACCGACATTGAATTTTCTATTCTGATTGGTCAGGAGGAGGTCTTCGGCTAGTCCCTCATACCTCAGCATTTTCGCTTTAGGTCAATGGAACGGATGGGGAGAAAGTTTCTGACAGGAATCTGATGTATTCCAGGATTTAAGAACATTTAATTAAGTGTGTGTGTGTGTGTGTGTGTGTGTGTGTGTGTGTGTGTGTGTGTGCGCGCGCACTGACGGTCTACACAACACTATATAGTAACTGGCTGTGAAACTTCACATTGTCCGTCTCTTTGAGCTGTTAATGGCCCAATTATTGTAGCTCCTGAGCAGATCAATGAAGGTCCAGCGTCTCCGTCTGCAGACACAGCATGCTTTATGAAATGCTTTTGAAAGTGCGTGAGATCCCTGCTAGTTTTTCCAAGTGGCATGTAGGACCCGTTCACGCCTGCTCTGTTTGTCCGTACTCAGGAAGATAGAACATGTTTATTAGCTTGAACATCAATTGGCGTGGGCGCGCTCCATTAGCAGAGCAGTAGGGGTGCCAGGGGAAAGTAGAACTTTTCTAATTCGTGTTAAAAAATCCTGTTGGACTTAAGAAAGAAAATAAAACGGAACAAACTCTCCATCAAATTTTCATCAAAGCTGTAAATATCCACACCACCTCCGTTCTGAAGCTAATCACCTACTGGGACATTTCCTTATTTACGATATTTGGGAAATAAATTAAGTATGAAAAGAATTGTAATTGTCACGTCAAATGAAGCCTCAGACAATCATAGAGTGAGTTTAGTTTCATGTTTACAACTTTAGTTCTTAGCTGTAAACTAGAAAAAATATAAAGCAACAGAGATCACCAGTGTCTCTGCTGAGTGTATTTAGTATATATACAGGGCTGTCAGTGAGAGTGACAGTCCCTCATGTCGGTCTTTTCTCACGCTCTCTCGCCACACATCGTATTTCTCACGCAGAAAAACTTTTTGACTATTTATCATATATTTAATAAGCCGCAGCGCCCAAAACGTATCAGTCCGCACCGCTGTCTCTATGGAACCGAGCAGGAACCAAGTGCATCTCCCCTGGCGCTCTTAGTCGAGCCTGACGCTTGTCAGCCAATCAAAACACAACAGCCAATCAGAAAATAGCACTATTGTATCTGGGTAAGATTTAACGCAACCAATGAAAAAAAAACGTGTTCATTAGAGAGGGTATTTTCGATGGTCGGTTTGAACAAAACCTCAACACGAAACAGCTCGTCTCTGGACGGGACATTGTCCTCAATCATGACCCTAAAAATGTCTGGGCTTGTGCTGAACTGTTTTATATGGGAGCAACATTACACATGATAAAGGAGTCCAAAAAGGTAACAAACACTTACAATAAACACCACCAGTCATAATCTCTCTCTCTCTCTCTCTCTCTCTCTCTCTCTCTCTCTCTCTCACACACACACACACACACACACACAAACACACAAATTAATAAATGGAAATTAAACAAATACTCACTTGGGGTTTGGAGATGTCACGCTTTCCTGTCTTCAAAACTTGAGAGCCCTGTATATAGATAGTACAGTTAGCTTGCTTTGTTTATATAATCTGAGAATTAAACTAGCAAGAAGTGTGACATGAAATGTAAATCAGATGTAATACATTTTAAAGAAAAACAGTGTGTAGAAATCACGTAGTAACAATACTAACAATCACCCATGAGAAACGAACTACGGCTGTCTTAAATTTTATACCGTATGAATATTGCACATGGAGCACTCTAACATGGCCTATTTTAGCTCACGAATAAAGAATTGTTTTATGATGAAAGCAACAATCATCCCAAAAAAATACCCTACAAACCCTGAAGAAAAACTATCTACTAAAATGTTTTATACTGTAGGAGTCTGTTGCTGTTATTCACTGAGATACAGATACTGAAATCCTTCAACAACAGAAACTACAGAAGTGTTGCCACTAACCATCGATCCTAACAGCGCTGTAAATAAAATTTCCCAGCAGTATGTCTTTCTTATGTTCATTGTTCTCTGGCTAATCTCGCTGTCACGACTGAGTCACAGCCTCAAACTGAGACAGAAATAATGTGTCTCTGGAGAGAGAGATATAATAACGTCTGCACTATGGAGATGGAGCCGTCCTGCTAGTGATGAAATGTGTCCAAACCGAGCAGGATTAAAGCTAAAATATCGTGGACACCGTTCCCTCGCTCCACAGAGAGAAAGAGAGAGAGAGAGAGAGAGAGAGAGAGAGAGAGAGAGAGCGACTCAGGAGAACTAATCCAAATTGAGTTGCACCTGTAGAGATGTTATCACACTCAGCTGATTGGAGTTGTGATCACATGCCAGCTCTATTTAGAAAGGAGAGTAATACCGGCCTGTTTCGGAGAACACAAAGCCGAGGAGTTTGAGGTTTGGATCTGGAAATCAGGTCACGGACATTTCTTAGATAAGGAGAAGATTAGAATCTTCGAAAGTCCAAACAAAAGCTACGAGAAAACAATGCGTCTAAAGTCGCTTCTAAACCCGAGCACGTCTCAACACATGACAAACGAATCTGCTGCCTACCTTGAAGCTTTTATTTTATTAGCTCAACAACATCCATGGATTAGCAACAGCATTTAGAATTTTTGTGACAACCTGACGATCCTGAACAGGCCACGCCCAGAAGCGGCTACGAAGAACGGTAACAGTTGCTAAGCTTCTAGAAAAACGTACAATCCCAATTTGTCACTTTCTAGTTTAAGAGATTGAGAGTTACGCTAGCTTAAAGACTTCCAGCTCAGCATCGGTTAGCAAAGCTCAGTGGTTAAGGTGATGGGCTGCGGATCAAAAGGGTTGTGAGGTCGAGGCCCTGAACCTTCAACATGCCAATCATGTCGTGTTGCATTGGATAATAACAGAACCCAAATGAGTTGAGCATTTGTCGTGATGTTTGTCAGCAGATAAGAATCAGTACCTGGAACTCGTAATTAAAAGCATAATAACGCTAACAATGGATCATTTGTGAGTCACCGGGTTCAACAGCTTCACGTTGCTCTCTGAATTCTCTGCTGAATTTTTCCACCAGCCTTTTGTTTTTGCTTTTCCAGCCATCGAGTTAATTGCTATTACGAGTCGCTCGCTTTCTTCCAAATAAACGCTGATTGCTGATTCTTTTGCTGCTGCTGCTGTTGTTCTCGTTCTTGTATTAGTGGTGTTGAGTTTCTTTGAAGGCTGAACATGAAGCATACAGAGTTTTGTGATAAATGACGATGATTGTTCTGCAGATTTTATGGCTGTAAGCGTCTGTTCGACTCGGCCTTCCGCAGCTGCTTTGATGTGCCAGCGTTAGAGGTTGTGAAGGAAATGTCCTTGTTTAATGGATTAAGGAAAAAAAGCTACCTTCACATTTTTGTTAGAACCGACATCTGCTTCTCTTTTGTAATAAAAGACAGGAGCTTGTGGATAAGCAGATAGCCAAATTTAGCAGACGGGAACTCGGGCGCATGTCAGAGTCATGGAGCACCACAGCGCTGATGAGTTCTGCATTCTGATTGGACGGAAGGTGTCGAATTATATTCTGTAACTGACTGAAGCACAGCTGGCAATTTATATTCATGAGCTCGTTATTGTTTCTATAGCAACAGCTCAATAAAAAATGAAATATTCACTAATGGCAATAATAATAGACATGTTTATTAAAAAAATTTAGAATTGTTGATATCGTCGCTATCGGGCGGAAACCTCGTATGTCCAAATTTGGTCAATTTCATATTTTTTCACATATCGATGCTATTGGTCAGTCCCCACGTGGGTCTGTTATTTTTACAAGTTATTAACCAATCTAAAGTCTTGAAAATAGCTTGAGCGCAAATCTCATAACTCCATTGGACACTTCAACTGTCCACCTCTTCCTCACTCCGTGGGAGAGCTTCACGGCATATTTCTCCTCAAGAAGAGTCGCAACGAATCAACACGTCTTCTGAGGTAAATGTCTTCAAAACACTGGGCTCAAAGAAAAAAAAATCTTGACTCCCGCTAGTTCTGGTGCTCGTCTGAGGACAGGAATTTAGCGCAAGACAATCCACTGCAACGCGGACTAAACCCTGTGTACTGCAGATAAGGTACGGTGTTTTTTTTAATTTCCTGAAAAATAACGGTTTTGGAGATACGAGGATTCCGTCTGACAGCGACGATATGCTGATGTGATTTATTTAGCGTGTATGGAAGTGTATCTGCAAATTGCTGTAGTGGAAGGGAGGAGCAAACATTCATGACATTCTGTTACAGGCAAATAATCAACAACGTGTGTGAGTCGTCAGTACCTCAGGTCCTCGTTGTTCTGCAGATATTCTGGTCAACGTGGCCATGTTTTTAACATTCACCTTTATTTCAACCTTCCTTTTTATTTCATGTCTTTTCATATCTAATCTGATTGACTCCTAAAGAGGGGATGCAGATGGATTTGTGAACGAAGTCACAAAAACCCGATCGCATCTCAGCGGGATGTTGATTCTAATTGCTTTGAATTCCAGGTAGTGTGGGACACTAAAAGTGAAGTGAATCTGGATTAGCGCTTCATCCTCAAAGTCAGAACTGAAGTGTGGCGCGAGCCGACCGAGCGCTTGATTAGGAGAACTGACGGACCCGAGGGAGGCCGTCCTCTCCTGCTGAACCCTCTGATGTGTCATCACCGATTAATCTTCAAAACGTTTAAGAGCCGGCCCGGTTTTCATGGAGCGAGCGCTGCTGACTTTTAGCTGGTGTCACACACCTCACAGGGTCTCCGAAGAACCGCTCG
>NC_083472.1:24831468-24833968 GCF_030014155.1 Tachysurus vachellii
GTGGCCTGTCTATACATATAGTGATCACAAAGTGTGGTTTAGGACACGCCCACAATGACCTGAAACTGAAAAATGTGTTTATGTGGCCTATAAACTGATCACACTGTGTGGTTTGGGACACGTCCAATTGGGACAATAAAAATGGTGTGTAATAAGAGATGGGATTGTGTTTATATTTCCTAGTTAAAGGTGCGGTGCACAATGTTGACATTTGAAATCACCAAAACAAACACGACCGTAAACCAAATGGGTGTCACCCCTGTTTTGATAGCTCCGCCCACACATACGTAACCCAGGCAACTATCATGGCGGAACCTGCTGGGGCGGCTGGCCGAGGGGATATTTTTATCAATAAATGAACACAATGAGTAATACTATGGTAATACAAATGTGTTTTTGTAGTACTGTGTGTTGTAGCGTGAAAGGTTTAGCTCCGTTTCACGCGGAAGACGACGTTCGACACCTAGAACCCGAGGCAGAGGTAACGGCAGGTCTCCGCCATGACAGTGTTTCAATCGCTTTCGGCTAATGTCACACATGCGCACTGAACACTCTCTCCGTCGCATATTGACAAGACACGCCCCTTTCTGCTCATTGGCTACACGTTTGTTTTGTTTGTCGGCCCGACTCTGAAGCATTTTTCAAACATTGTGCACCTCACCTTTAATGAATAATGTTAGTGGTTTGGGATAAAGGTGGCCTTCGTGATGATGTTTCTATAGTAAATATGTGATTGATGGTTTGGTGAACTGACTTCAGTGAGGTCTTTGAGTTGTGACCTTGTTGATGTGGCCTTCATAGTGAACATACGGTTTGAGACGAGTCCTGTGAACGTGCTGGACAGTGTTCAGTGAGTAGGGAGCAGTTTGTTGTGTAAGTGCACTGATCTGACATCCTCGCTGCATTCTACTGTATACAGATCTAAAGCAGTGCACACATGGCGTATGTACTTCAGTCATCTGATTGGTTGAAGTGCTTGTTGCTTGGTAACCGCACTCCGTCTTTCAGCAGCTTTGTGTCTGGGATGTAATATCACAAAGACACTCTTGCTGAGGTCTGATAAACATGTAGTCTATTGACAAAGCCAGGAAAAAAGAAACCCACAAAAGCTTTTTTTAGGAGAGAGAGAGAAAGAGAGCAAGAAAGAGAGAGAGAGAGAGAGAGAGAGCGAGAGAGAGAGAGAGAGAGAGAGAGAGAGAGAGGTTTGTTCTAAACCTAGCCTTGTCAGACATGCATGATAATCAGACTCACGTGACTGCACGTGCACGTTTCTATCTCAGATGTACCTTATAAAGCCCTACAACACACATCGCAGGAGTCTACTTGTCACGGACATGGGGGTAAAAAACGGACCCAAATGCAGGACAGCTAAACAAAAACAGGATTTATTAACTAAAAGAACACTAAACATGACAAAGACAAAACCAGACGAAGACAACAGTAGATTCCGCGCTGTACAAAGCAACTAAATAGACAAGACAATCAGAAACATCAGGAACAGGTGTGCAGAAGCGGGGAGGAAGAGACAAGGGCGGTGCCGACACGTGAACACAGAACATAAACAAAAGTCACGTGGCCAAAGTCCAGGCTAAGTCCTGACTGCACCCCCCTTGAAGCGCGGCTCCTGACGCCGCGCAAATCCGTTCTGACAGTCCCGACGGGGTCCAGTGGGGGGGGGTGAATCACACGGCAAGGCAGGAGGGGGGAGCGAGTCACACGGTGAGGCAGGTGGGGGGAGCGAGTCACACGGCGAGGCAGGTGGGGGGAGCGAGGCACACGGCAGCGCAGGGCCGAGCGACGTCCACAGCCGAGCTCAAGGGCCGAGCAACATCCACAGCCGAGCTGAAAAGCCGAGCGACATCCACAGCCGAGCTGAAAAGCCGAGCGACATCCACAGCCGAGCTGAAGGGCCGAGCGACATCCACAGCCGAGCTGAAGGGCCGAGCGACATCCACAGCCGAGCTGAAGGGCCGAGCGACATCCACAGCCGAGCTGAAAAGCCGAGCGACATCCACAGCCGAGCTGAAGGGCCGAGCGACGTCCACAGCCGAGCTGAAGGGCCGAGCGACGTCCACAGCCGAGCTGAAGGGCCGAGCGACGTCCACAGCCGAGCTGAAGGGCCGAGCGACGTCCACAGCCGAGCCTGGGGCCCAAGAGCAACCCCCGATGCACCACGGCCAGACCCACCTCTCAGAAACCAGGAAAGGGGAGGGAGGGAGGGCAGGGGAAAAAATTCCTCCACAGAACAGAAAAATCAACAGAAAAAATCCATAGGGACAAAACATGGGCCTGCAACACCCCCCGCAGACAGGAAGTGGGGCGGCGTCCTCCACGGAAACCGGATGTGAAGCGACGCCCCCCACCGGACAGGTGCAGGGCGATGTCACAGGACACAGAAAAAACAAAACAAAACTCGGGCTGGTGACATGGCCCGCAACCAGGAAGTGAGGCGGCGCCCCCCGCGGAGAAACCGGAAGTGGAGCGGCGTCCCTCACCGGAA
>NC_083472.1:24838968-24883968 GCF_030014155.1 Tachysurus vachellii
CCGGAGACTCCTTAAAAGGGAAGTAAATGGGTTACCACGGAAACAATAACAGGTTAGAACAAGATACTGTTAAATATATGATCAGAATGGAGAACACTGTGATTAGAACCCAGCTTCCTGTCAGGGGTTAAACTCTGTACGTGTGACACCGGAGACTCCTTCTCTAAACGTTAAAAGAACGTGTCCTAACACAGACTCTGTGAATGAGCTGTTACTATGGAAACGATATGGCTTAAAGAGAGCTGTGGAAAACGAACGTAGCCGTCTGACCGACCAATCAGGATGGAGAATGCTGTGGTTGATAGAACCCAGCTTCCTGTTAAATAGTTTACTTGTAACACCGGAGACTCCCTCCTGAAACGTGGATAAGTGGTTACTATGGTAACATTAATAGATTAGAACGAGCTGTTGTTAAGAGTACGTACATGATAGGAAATCGACCGAACACCTTCTGACCAATCAGAATGAAGAACGCTATGATTGAAACCCAGCTTCCCGTCAGGGGTTAAACACAGTAGGAGTGACAGAAAGACGTGAAGCTCAGATCTCTCATCAGTGCGTCAACGTGCTCAGGCTGAGACGATAATCACGAGCGACCCAGAGGGGGCTGGATCTGGGAATCGGTGACGGCTAGATGATTGGATGTGCCGACGTATGACGGGAACCGAGTCGAGGAAGCGCCGGTCCCTGGGGACGAGTCTCAATAAGCAGCCTCTCAAAACAATAAACTCCCGCTGTCACAGTAACCGTCCTCTAAGTGTATTTCATTTCATCGCCTCTGTCTTTTTTATTTGTCCTCCGTCAAGTAAGTTTGTAGCTCCACATGGCTTACAGTCACAAAGAGATTGCCTGTTTCCCAATGTAATTGCCTTATAGTGCTTTATTGAGTGTGTGTGTGTGCGTGTGTGTGCGTGCGTGTGTGTGTGTGTGTGTGTGTGTGTGTGTTTATTAGTTAGACAGGGACCTGAGGGGAAATAATCCTCAGTAAGTGAGACCACTGACTAACAGACAGTGTGAGAAATAAACATCATATTATCATAAAAATCAAACTGTTGTTTTTTTCCTTAAAAATTAAAATCATGACAGCAAAAAAAATCCCTTTAAACAGAGAAAGTTTTTATCAGGTTCTTATATTATATTATATAATATTATATTAAATATTATATTATAATTCTTTTTTATGTTTAAAAATTTTATTCTAATTTAAATGAACATTTATATATTAATGTTTATTTTTTCATAGATACAAAAAGTTTGCACACCCTTGCTATTTGTTCTTTTTATTTATTTGTTTGTTTGTTTGTTTATCTATCCCAGTGTTTGTTTGTTTGTCTCTCTGTCTGTCTGTCTGTCTGTCTTGTCATAGATGCAAAAGTTTGTGCACCCTTACTGTCCCTTATACTTTGGACTGTTAGATATACAATATATACATATATAATATAACATTATGATTATATGTGTTTTTGTATTTTATATTTTTTTATAATTTTATATATGTGTTTGTTTGACTGTTTGTGTTTGTTTATTGCTTGTCTTTGTTATCTGTTGGTTTGTATTGAGTATTTTCTTTTACCTGTTTTTAAATAGGTGCAAAAGTTTACACACCCTTTCTATTTTCTCTGTGTTTCTCTTTGTTTCTTCCTGAACCGTGTCTTCATTCACTGCTGTTCTTCATCTCTAACATTTTCTCCTTTATCTCTTTCTCCAGCTCTGTGTTTTTATCCCGATTTCCCGTCTTTCCCATCCGTCTTCTTCTGTTTGAATGTTTCATGCCTCAAATAACGCTTAATAAAAGTGAATATGTTGCCTGGTTGAAGTCGTTAGAACACTTAATGAGGCATTAATGAATTAATGCATGTTTAAAAGAGACACAAATAAACAGAAACGAACATTAAGGCAGTAGATCTGAGTTCAGACTCTGTCGCATTTCTGAGTTCCTCCTCAGATCTTTGTCTGGATTTGTATTTTTTATTAATTGTTTGTACTGGAGGGGGCACGGTGTCTTAGTGGTTATCACGTTCTCCTCACACCTCCAGGGTTGGGGGTTCGATTCCCGCCTCCACCTTGTGTGTGTGGAGTTTGCATGTTCTCCCCGTGCCTCGGGGGTTTCCTCCAGGTACTCCGGTTTCCTCCCCCGGTCCAAAGACATGCATGGTAGGTTGATTGGCATCTCTGGAAAATTGTCCGTAGTGTGTGATTGTGTGAGTGAATGAGAGTGTGTGTGTGTGTGTGCCCTGCGATGGGTTGGCACTCCGTCCAGGGTGTATCCTGCCTTGATGCCTGATGACACCTGAGATAGGCACAGGCTCCCCGTGACCCGAGGTAGTTCGGATAAGCGGTAGAAAATGAATGAAGATGTTTGTACTGGAAATGTTAGAAATCACATTATTATTGAAAAGGGACATTTTTCAGTATTGACTCCAAAATTGGACAAAAATAGACAAGTAACTTGAGCAGAAAGCGAGAAGTTTACGTCTTCATCGACCGACCAGCGGCTTCTCGTTCTTTAAAACGTACACGATGTTAAAGTGATGAACGATTAAGAATTTATTTTAAAGAAAAAGGACAAAAAGGGAAAAATTTCACCACTGTTTCATTTACTAATTCATTTCCAAGTCACACAAAGTAATTCCACAAACCGCATGAGGCCCGATATTAAAGTGTCCTCGAGTCTCTCTAATGTATTTCCGCTCACTTTCCTCTCCTCATTACAGCTGGAATAAGAGCTGATGAACTTTAACACCTTCTCGAGAGTCAGCGTGGAGCCTGAGGAGTTCGTGCTACGCATTCGGTTAACAGGATGTTTTGTGGAATGTCGTCGAGTCGAGTCGAGTCGGAGTGGAGTCGGAGTGGAGTCGCAGTCAAGTTGGCTTTATCTCCATGTTTGCTCTGATTCCTGCTCGTCTTCTCCTGTCTGGCTGCTCGTGATCGAACCTGTCGAAGCTAAATACAAGCCACATTTACTCACGGTTTCTCAGAGGTGTGTGTGTGGGTGTGTGTGTGTGTGTGTGTGTGTGTAAAGAACAACATAGATCAGGTGGTAAGAGATGGTTCTCGTCTGGCTGCTCGGTGGAGAAGTGAAGATCTGAGCTCGGCTGCTCTGCACTGATACGGAGAGTCACTGAACCGGACACCAACACAGTCGGTGCTTAACGCACTCAGGGCGACTGTGACGGAAAACACCGGCACTTCATTTTTTAATGATTGGCAGCTTCATGGAGTCAAATCAGTTTGGAGAAAAGCTGCTACTGAACACTGAATTATAAAACTGTTATTTAATCAATAGTTTGCAGTTAAACCTGTTAAATAAGCATTTAAATAAAATACTTCACAAAACATTTCATTTAATAGACTGTGGTGTGTGTTGTGTATTGTGTTGTGGTGTTGTGTTTTGTGTTGTGTATTGTGTTGTGTGTTGTGTTGTGTCGTGTATTGTGTTGTGTATTGTGTTGTGTGTTGTGTTTTGTGTTGTTTTGTGGTGTTTTGTGTTGCGGTGTGTGTTGTGGTGTGTGTTGTGTATTGTGTTGTGGTGTTGTGTTTTGTGTTGTGTCGTGTATTGTGTTGTGGTGTTTTGTTTTGTGTTGTGGTGTGTGTTGTGTTGTTGTGTGTGTTGTGGTGTGTGTTGTGTATTGTGTTGTGGTGTTGTGTTTTGTGTATTGTGTTGTGTGTTGTGTTGTGTCGTGTATTGTGTTGTGGTGTTTTGTTTTGTGTTGTGGTGTGTGTTGTGTTGTTGTGTGTTGTGTTGTTGTGTGTTGTGTGTGGCAGTGGTGGCTTAAGTGGTAAAGTCTCTGGGTTGTTGATTGGAGGATCCGTTGGGCCCTTGAACAAGGCCCTTGACCCTCTCGGTTCCAGTGGTGATGTATTATAGCTGCCCCTGCGCTCCGACCCCAACCTCCTCAGGATATGTGAAAAAAAGTATTCCACTGTGATGTGATGTAGATGTGGTGATAGTAAAGGCTTTAATGCCCCCCTCATCTCCCCCCCCCCATCCCCCTCACCCTGCTCAGTGTCTCTCTGATGCACCGGACGAGCAGCGAGATTCAGACGCAGCCACCCAAAGAGCTTCAGCTGCAGATCAGAGGCATTTACCTCCGAGTCAGCTGCTCATTTCCACAACTTATCACTGGGAAGAGTTAGTGTGTGTGTGTGTGTGTGTGTGTGTGTGTGTGTGTGTGTGTGTGTGTGTGTGTGTGTGTGTGGTTACCAGCAGTCAGTGTGTACATTTGGATCACGCTTTGCTTGTTGCACCACTATTATATTTTTAACAGAGGGCATATGAAGAGAATATTAACATGCACTTTTTACCACACACACACACACACACACACACACACACCACACACACACACACACACACACACACACACACACACACACACATTAAAATGCAACACTGCCCCCATCAGGAGGTTGATGCTTTGATACGTTTAATAAGTAAACCGTTTCAAGCTAAATAAATGTTTTTAATATCATTTAAAACACATTGCTGTTTCTTTGTTTATCAAAAATATCTAGATATTTTATTTAATCTTTAATTTAATTAATTAAGCGATCAAAAAGTTTTTCCCAGCTGTCAAAATAGTGGAAGTTTCCTCATGTCTCACTCCACAGTGGTGTTAATATGAAGCTCATATGAAAGTAAACACTCAGGTCTTTAATAATTTGTTGAGTTTCATCATTATTCCTGTTTTTATCTACAACACTAGAGGTGATATTTTCATAAAAAAAGTTTTTTTCTCCACACAGATGTTTGTATGTTCAGAGTAAACGTTGATATCAAACCCATTTCTTCTCTCTGAGAAGCTCCGAGTGTTTGTTCATCTAAAAAGCAGCTCAGATTTCTCTTCAACACTAAAATTCAGTGTAAGATCATCAACAGAGGGAAAAACACACGTCTAAAACACGCTGAAAGAACAACAGAGTCCTGACTCACTTTAGATCAGACTCACACACACGACATCAGACGCTTCTTTACACCGAATAAAAACATCCTGTAAGTTCTGGTGAAATGGAGTTTGACTTTTCAGCTTTAATGAAATATATTACAGCTAAATGTGGTGGACGTTTTGATGTCGACACTAAGTGTGATTTCCTCGTGAAACTGTTGGAGTCGTTAAACGGATAAAAATCCTCATGAAACACATAGCAGGTGCTTAAACGTCTGCCATGCTCCTGCATCATCATCTTCATCACCATCATCATCATGAAAAAAGAAAAGAACACTTACACGCTCTGTTGAGAAGAAAAATCCCATCATGGAAAAAAAAAAAAAAACAACAGATGTGCTTCACATTACTGGAACTTTATTTCCAAAAGCACCATGATGGAAACTCCATCCATCTTCTTCCACATTATCACACACCACTTCCTCTGTCTCTCTCTCTCTCTCTCTCTCTTCTTGAATGAGAAGTTTCAGCTTGTCGTTTTCAAATCTTGGGTTCTCTGTGTTCCTTTTTGTGGAGAAGAAACTCTGCCGTGGGAGAAGGAGAAGCTCAACCTCCTGCTAGGTTTTACTCTATGGACTTAATTATCTCCATCTTGCACTCACTCTTTCACTCTCTATCACACACACACTCACACACACTCACACTCGGTAGAACCAAAAAAATAACAGACAGCATGTCAGAAAAATCCATAAAACCCACCATCAATTGTGTAGAAGGAAAAGCATCATGCAATAATCTGACAGATAAATGGACGGACTGACAGCTGATCATGTCTCCAGCACTGAGATGCTGAACGTATGTGACACAGTTCAAGAAATCTTAAAGAACCCTTAAAAAACACTTCATTTTTCCACTCACCAAGCACCAGGAGTGCTTAATGGTATCTCCTGACAAGTTCTAGGTATTAATATAAAATACAATTATCAGTGATATGCTCTTAGGTGGAAAAACAAGGTTCTTCGATGGTTCTTTAAGGGTTTATTGGAAAAGTAAGTGTGCTTAGCTTTGAAAATAAGGATTCCTCTAGAGGAACACATGAAGAACCTTTGTTCATACAAGTACTGATAAAGCTAAATGCACATCTCCAAAGGAAAGAATCATTTCTTTTGGTCAGGTTCATTAAAAGTTCTACTTGCTCTCTTTGTGATATTTGAAGGCTGTTGAAGGTTCTACTCTGACCTTGTAAGAGAGACAGCAATGAAGAGAGAATTAAGAACCTTCATTTGATATCTAATGGCCACGATGGATGAAAAGACCACATTGATTCCGATTGTTCAGAAGGTGAAGGTATGATTCATTTGATTCATTTAAATGATTGTTGTATATGATCGTTTTATGATCGGACCTTTGTGGATTGGCAGATTGTAGATTAGACTGATTAGACTAACATTTTTCAATCGGTTTTCGACTTCCTCGCCTCACAAAGCTGTACCGTTACGTGTGATTCTTCTGGCTTCTATTTAAAATTAGAGAATAAATCCTCTCCATTTGCAGGCTCCACACGGCTCCACACCGTCCTAAACTCCACCCAAATCTCCCGCATGATTAAACGTGAGTCGGGTCCGCCGAATGCACGCTGCGTTTTGATTTATTTATCTTTAGGAGGCGAAATGCCAGCACCTCGCCGCTCATCCCTCATACGGAGTCCAGATTTGCATAAGTGCATAACGTATGCAAGGTGCACGTCGAGGAGAAGCTCTTAAGAGAGAAGACTTATTTGGGTTTTTTTTATACGTAGCACCCGGTGAGAGGAATTGTGAAAAACAATCGTGACTTAAAAAACACTGGAAATGGAAAACATCATCCTGCACTTACACTGCATATAAAATATAAAAGATATTTCACTAATGAGCTCCCATGTTCTTCACTGCTAGATGGTGTGTTCTTATTGGCTAGGAGCAGTTCCTCCCATCAGGGATGATTTTCCCATAACAGCATGTCCCTCTATGTTATTCATTAAAGAACTTGATAGACTTTTTTATCTGTAGCTGTTTTTAATGTTCTGGAACAACCACAAAGCTAATTTAGTTCCTAATTTAGTTCTCACTTTTGTTATCGCAGCTATAAACACTCAGAGCAGCCGCACGTTGTTTATTATTTTATTTATTTATTAAGTCGAGGTAGGTCACGCTCCAAAAAACAAGGTTGAATGAAAACCCAGAAAGCCACAGGAAGCTAGCAGAAACTTTTACTTTGTGTCTGAAAGCTTAGTCATGTGCAATGTTCCGCCTTAGTTTTGTACTTTTACTTCTCCGTGTCCTCAAAGAAAGTCATGAAAACTTTCTGAAGAAAAAAACTCCCTCGGTGGACTTGCGAAGTGCTCGTCAGGCATGTGAGTGACGTTATCAGGGTCAAACACCGCTCCACGCTCTGATGATGTATGGCCTGCGTCTATCCTGTGTGTAATAAGAAATAAACACTCTCGCAGGTGTAATTGTGTTTGGGTTCTTGCTTATGGAATCGTGTCATAGTATTTCTGCTCCAGCTCCTGGCTGCGGGCCGAGGACGAGTGTGCGATTGTTTTTGGACGAGGTTCCTCGTGTTCGGTGCGACTCGAGAGCCGGAGATATCTATCTGCATGATGGATGACGGTGCCAGACTCGGGGGAGACGAGAGGGCCGAGCGGTTCGAGCTGTTTGAGTGAGAGATCAGACAGATGGCACCGGAGAAGACGAAGTCACAGCAAGTCTGTTGGGGTGGGTGGAGAATCGCAGACACGAGAGAGAGCGAAAGCATCTGATTGTGTGATTTTGTAAAAAAAAAACAAAAAAAAACACGTTTTTGGACGTGTTGCTTATGCCGCGTCCTGTTTGGATAAGGCGACTGCTGTAATTCATTTAAAATCTGTAATATTAGCACGAATACAGTTTAGCACTAAATCCATACAGACCTTAAACCATCGTAGCTGCTAGCTATATGCGTGTTAGCTATATTAGCTCAAATAAGCTACCTTAATTAAAATTCTGTCAGGATTTTCACTCGTGTTCATAAATATGTAGCATTTTCACTGCTAACACAAGCCTTAGCAAACATGCGCTAACATGCTAACAAAATTAGCAAACATGTGCTAATGCTGACAGGAATCTTACGTCGGGGGCAGAAATGTTCATAAAATGTGAATGCTAACCAGCTAATTAACAATAGTCAAGCTAACAGGATTTATTTATAAATGTTCGTGATCTTTACTGCTAAAGCTAGCCTACTAACTAATGAGATAAACTGGCTGAAAGTCAAATTAATAAATATCTGAGTCTAAATTTCAAGAAGTATGAATCTAAATCTATACAAGAAAATAAAAATAAAGAAATAAAGTCTTTGATAATCAGAGTAAATTTGCCCAAACTTTACCAGGAAATTTTTTTCCGGTGTCGTACCTGAAGTGAAAATGAATGATATTTTCTTCTATCTTTACATTTTCATGATGGACTCTCTTTCTAACCGACTGCTGCCGTGATACTTTTTTCACTCCTCAACATTCTGCTCATAATTAAAGTGTAAATGGATGAAGCGGCACAACAGCAACGTGCTCATTTAATTCCTAACGACGGTGCGGCTAAGTGGACGCATGGCCCCTGAAGGCATCGCCGTGGAGGAAGCTCATTTAAAAGTGTGTGTGTGTGTGTGTGTGTGTGTGTGTGTGTCTTTATCTGCCCGCTGCGATTAGGAGTGTGTTCAAAGGAAACAGCGGACACGTGTAGCCGAGGGGAAGCGCAGCAGGTGCTCCTGTTGAGCAATGCAAATGGGGGGAAAAGCAAACAGGAGCCAAAAAGGCTCAGATGCTTCTGAATGCAATCCTGAAGCTTTTTAGAGAAAAAGAAAAGATCACACTGTTTACCAGTTTATTAGATTTTTTTTTTTTAAATGGCAAATTTAATATTCTCAGTTTATCCGTTCTGTAATCTACACTACGGTATGATATAAACAAAAGCACAAATAATGCCTTCTAGTCCTTACATGGAAGACTTCATGTAGGACAAAGAAAGTTATCCTCATTAATATGGAGATATACATTTATGTTTAAATAAAATACTCGACACTAATAATAATAATTCTCACAGGATTTCCAAGTCATAAATGTTCACAGTTAGCGAAAGGGGGAGGTCTGGAGACCATCATGCCGTCTTTGTGCTCAGGTCCTCAACTTCATCGGTGAACATTTGAAGATTTCAGCAGAAAAGAATTAGTGTTAAGTTTGGAATGATCTCAGATATGACTCTGACCTTTTAGTTCCTCAGGAGCTCCTGGTCGCTTTATTCCACTGGACTATAAACTGTTGTAGAAATGACATTATTTACACTGACATTATTTACACTGACATTATTTACATTAACATTATTTACACTGACATTATTTACATTAACATTATTTACACTGACATTATATACACTGACATTATTTACATTAACATTATTTACACTGACATTATTTACATTGACATTATTTACACTGACATTATTTACACTGACATTATTTACATTGACATTATTTACATTAACATTATTTACACTGACATTATTTACATTGACATTATTTACATTAACATTATTTACACTGACATTATTTACATTAACATTATTTACACTGACATTATATACATTGACATTATTTACAGTAACATTATTTACACTGACATTATTTACATTAACATTATTTACACTGACATTATTTACATTAACATTATTTACATTGACATTATTTACATTGACATTATTTACATTAACATTATTTACACTGACATTATTTACATTGACATTATTTACATTAACATTATTTACACTGACATTATTTACATTGACATTATTTACATTAACATTATTTACACTGACATTATTTACATTAACATTATTTACATTAACATTATTTACATTGACATTATTCAATTCAATTCAATTCAAGTTTATTTGTATAGCTCTTTTTACAATGGACATTGTCACAAAGCAGCTTTACAGAACATAAACATAAAACAAAAGATAAACATAAGGAGAAGTATAAAGAATTAATATAATAAAAATTCAAGATATATACAGTTCACAGTGTGTATGTATGTATGTATGTGTGTTTGTTCCCAATGAGCAAGTCTGAGGGCTCAGGCAACAGTGGCAAGGAAAAACTCCCTTAGATTGGTAAAGGAAGAAACCTTGAGAGGAACCAGACTCAAGGGGAACCCATCCTCATATGGGTGACACTAGATGGTGTGGTTACAAATATACAAGTATCACAGAGTCCAACTGGAGCCGGTAGATCTGTAGATGTCTCAGGGTACTCACAGAGTCAGCCTTGTCTCAGTGGAGGTCCAGAAATTTCAACGCACGGAAGACGATCTTAGCATGGGTATCTCAGCATGGGTAGAAAAAGAGAAGAGAAGAGCAGTGCAGAGGGATTAACATATCTGCTGTTCATAAGAATGTGCAAGTCTAGTGTGATAGTGCACAATATTTATGGGATGTATTATGTTTACGCCTGACTAAAGAGATGAGTTTTTAATCTACATTTAAACTGTGAAAGTGTGTCTGAGCCCCGAACACTATCAGGAAGACTATTCCAGAGTTTGGGAGCTAAATAAGAGAACGCTCTTCCGCCTTTAGTAGACTTAGATATTCTGGGAACTACCAGGAGTCCTGAGTTTTGTGATCTCAGAGAGCGTGAAGGATTGTAATGTGTTAGAAGACTAGTTAGATACATGGGAGCTAAACCATTAAGAGCCTTGTACGTAAGTAGCAGCAGTTTGTAATCAATTCTAAACTTAACAGGTAGCCAGTGTAGAGATGATAAAATTGGGGTTATATGGTCATACTTTCTTGTCCTAGTGAGAACTCTGGCAGCTGCATTTTGGACTAACTGTAGCCTATTTATTAAAGATGCAGGACAACCACCTAGTAATGCATTACAATAGTCCAGTCTAGAGGTCATGAAAGCGTGAACTAGCTTCTCAGCATCAGATACAGACAGGATGTTTCTCAGCTTGGCAATATTTCTGAGGTGGAAGAAGGCTGTTCTTGTGGTTTGGGTGACGTGATTTTCAAAAGACAAGTTACTGTCTAATAAACACCCAGGTCTTTCACTGTCGAGCTACTAGTAACAGTACATCCCTCTAATTGGAAATTAAGTTGTGAGAGTTTCTGTGTACTAGTTTTTGGGCCTATAAGTAGTGTTTCTGTCTTATCAGAGTTTAACAACAGAAAGTTACAGCTCATCCAGTCTTTTATCTCTCTAAGGCATTGAGTTAATTTCGACAATTTAGTTATTTCATCTGGTTTTGAGGAGATGTATAACTGTGTGTCGTCGGCATAGCAATGGAAGCTAATCCCATGTCTTCTAATAATGTTCCCTAATGGAAGCATGTATATCGAGAAGAGCAGAGGTCCTAGAACTGATCCTTGAGGGACCCCATAATTAACTGGTAATAAGCTGGAGGATTCACCATTTAATTCTACAAAATGGTATCATTTTCATTATTTACATTAACATTATTTACACTAATATTATTTACATTGACATTATTTACATTAACATTATTTCCTGTCCAGTGTCACTAAATGAGAATGAGGTTCAGTTCTGAGTCTGGTTCCTCTCAAGGTTTCTTCTTCTTTGCCACTATTCATAGATGTTCAATTGTAGCCTAGCATGCTAAAATGATCTCACCCAGTTTTGCTAGTGTATATGATTAATAGCAGCTATATAACTAGATACCTGACATTTTAGGTAATATTCATAAACTATTATACTTTTCAATATTAAAATAAGCCTATTATCTAACATGGGCTAAACTGACAGGATATTTAAGCCATAATCATATAAGTTCATGATGTTAATAGCTAATGCTAGCCAGCTTAGTAATATGAGCTAACCTATCTGGATTTTCTTAAGGCATATTCATAAAGGTTTATAGTCAATGCTAATGTTAGATGGCTAATAACCAGACAAATTAATCATATGAAATGTTCATAATCTACATAGCTAGGAAATGCAACTAAATGAGACACGTTTCAAAATGCTAATATGGGCTAACTGGACAGAATGAAGTCCCAGTCTTAAATACATTTCACCACTAACGATCTGCTCTTCCAGCTCAGGCATCACCACGGCGAGTTTTCCCATCACACATGATACTAAATTGTTTTTAACCTTCAACAAGTATCTTTATTTCCTATTTTAATCCATGCTATTTATCTATCTTCTTCCTTTCCTTGTTTATTGCTTGGGATTTCAGATTTATTTTAACATCATTGTCTATCTCTCTACTTCATAAACCTGATTATTTCAATGCGCCCTTACCTAGATGTCCATTTTTCTTTTAGTTTGCTTCACTCCAAGGCAATAATTCATGAGTGCAATAAAATATTTAGCACTATGCTAGCCTCTAGATGTTTGCCCTAGCGATTCGTGCGATCGACCATGCTCTGAGATTCAGGTCAGGTTCAATATGGGCACTTTTAGAAATGATGCAAATGCTGAAACCCAGTACACGTTTACGTCGACACCGCACAGTTCAGTCACGCATTATAAA
This sequence comes from Tachysurus vachellii, assembly GCF_030014155.1. NCBI lineage: Eukaryota > Metazoa > Chordata > Actinopteri > Siluriformes > Bagridae > Tachysurus > Tachysurus vachellii. The sequence continues at coordinate 24,851,422 of NC_083472.1, forward strand.
CAGCTAAATCAGGAGGTCAGCGCATGAATTAGAAGAAAGAGGAATAATTAAATCTGTACTGCTGTAATCCCACTACAGAGGTAAGAGTTAATAATTAATCAGGTGCCTCTTTACTCTTAGAAGCTGAGGCTTTCTAACCTCAAATCAGAAACCTTCTATCTTATTCCAGAAATGTACTGAGTACGAGTAAGTCGTGAAAGAATTTACAACATAGCATATGAAATAGCAAGAGAGACTTCATTTCCAGCTGGAACCAGACAGATTTTAACCTTATGGAGTCATAACACAGAAATAAGAGGTTTCACCGCTGTGGTTATGACGTCATGGGCTAAAGGGGTTTGAGTTCGAAGGTATTCATCTGAGAAGGGTTTTGGATTTTTTTTTTTTTACTTTGAGATATTAAGAGGTTTTTGTTTTCCTACAGGATTTACAAGTCACAATTGTTCACAACAAGCAAGAGCAAACTTGACAGGTTTTTAAGAATTTAAAACAAATCCTAACGTTCACTGCTAATGCTAGACAGCTAGCTGACATGAACTAAGGTGTCAACATTTCTAAACAGGAACCATAAATGTTTTAGTGATGGCTGAGTGTAACCCTAACCCTAACCCTAGGAGGTTTTAGGCTCATGTGTTCATTCATTAAAAAAGCACCAATGAGATCAGACTATTATGTTCAGGATGTTGAGGAGACTCCAGTTCCAGTGTATACCAGTGGTGTTCAGTGGGGTTGAGTTAGAGTCAGGGCTCTGTGCAGGACACCTGGGTTCTTCAGTCCAACCTTCACCTCCACACCATGTCTTCATGGAGCTGCTTTGTGCACAGGAACATTGTCATGATGGAGCACGGTTTGGGTCTTTTAGTTCCATTTAAGGGAAACTGTAATGTTTACAGCAACTGTACAAAAACATTATATGGGTGTGATGGTCAGGGGTGTGCAGCTCCTGGGAGGAGTTTATATTATGATGTAATACACTGGGAGGAGTTTATATTATGATGTAATACACTGGGAGGAGTTTATATTATGATGTCATACACTGGGAGGAGTTTATATTATGATGTAATACACTGGGAAGGGTTTATATTATGATGTAATACACTGGGAGGGGTTTATATTATGATGTAATACACTGGGAGGAGTTTATATTATGATGTCATACACTGGGAGGAGTTTATATTATGATGTAATACACTGGGAAGGGTTTATATTATGATGTAATACACTGGGAGGGGTTTATATTATGATGTAATACACTGGGAGGAGTTTATATTATGATGTAATACACTGGGAGGAGTTTATATTATGATGTAATACACTGGGAGAAGTTTATATTATGATGTAGTACATTGGGAGGAGTTTATATTATGATGTCACACACTGGGAGGAGTTTATATTATGGTGTAATACACTGGGAGGAGTTTATATTATGATGTAATACACTGGGAGGAGTTTATATTTAGATTTGATGTAACGTAATGAACAGGCTTTTGTTTATGACATTTTGGGAAGGTTTTGGTTATGATGTAATTTATTGGAAAGATTTCAGTTATAACAACAAGTGTTTTTGTCCAATATCCATTTAACCAATATGTGTAAAACAAAATTATGTCTTATGATGATATGATGAAAAAAACAAAAATCAACAAATACAAAAAGAATCAATGCCTCGACAGGAAAATGACAGGAAGTGATCAGTTTGGGGGCTGATACTGTGTTTATATGTCACGTTAGGTTTTATATAGCACATAATAATTAAAGTCATAACAAAGAGAGTCAGAGAGTAGCAATAATCACTAGTATTCTTTTAACAGCACACACACTGAGACAGTGCCTGACCTTTTTATCATGGACATGTGAGTTAATCACGAATAAACAACAAGTGTGATGTCCATGTAGATTACCGGCGCCGTCCACGTGCCACTCGGACCTCATTATCTATGGCAAATAAGACGATTTGCAGTGTGGCACTCTGTGGGCTACACACTGTAACGAGGCCAACAACGATAAACTAATTACAGCAAGCGGCCAGACGATGGAGTCTGATGGAACCTCACATCATGCTGCAGTGAAACTGGGAAATCCAGCGCTTCATTATTACTGATGGAGCGTGAGTGAGTGTATGTGTGAAAACACTCATCAGTGATACGGACTGAGATTTAACACACAACCTCACGAGTTTGCAGTCTTTTTTTCCATTTCTGTTCATGTTTTCCTCTAATTATGAGTTAATGGTCCTTTCTGAGCTCATTTATCACAGCCAGTGGAGCAATAAAAAGGGTACGAATTAGGATATGACCACATAAAACGAGGGTAACCTTCTGTGACTTAAGGAAAAGGCACTAAATGGTGATCCTGAAGCTGCAGTGTGTATTCACTGCGATGTTGTACAACTCGAACAGGATGTTATATAGTGTAGAAGTGACAGCGGTAGTAGTAAAGAGAGAGTCTTTATCTCTTTGGTTTTAAACTTAAAGTTACATGTTTAACTCTGACTGCTAGGAAGCGCTGACACTGGAGACTCCTTGCACACTTGAACTTGCAGGACACATCAACATATCGATGACTACACACATCTGTCTGCTGTACGAGCCTCTGTGCACCAGCGTGGTTCTCTTAAACAGAAAGCTTCTATATAGAACCTGAAACAGTTCTAACACTTGCTTTATATAAGGTTCTATATAGGGATATAAGGGTTAATATATAAATTTATTTCAACAAAATTATCATTGTCTATAGCACTGATATCAGCAAAACTCTTTATTAATCATTTATATTGTTTCATTATTCATTCACTCACTCATCTTCTACCGCTTATCCGAACTACCTCGGGTCATGGGGAGCCTGTGCCTATCTCAGGCGTCATCGGGCATCAAGGCAGGATACACCCTGGATGGAGTGCCAACCCATCACAGGGCACACACACACACACACACACACACACACACTCTCATTCACTCACACAATCACACACTACGGACAATTTTCCAGAGATGCCAATCAACCTACCATGCATGTCTTTGGACCAGGGGAGGAAACCGGAGTACCCGGAGGAAACCCCCGAGGCACGGGGAGAACATGCAAACTCCACACACACAAGGTGGAGGCGGGAATCTAACCCCCAACCCTGGAGGTGTGAGGCGAACGTGCTAACCGCTAAGCCACCGTGCCCCCCTCGTTTCATTATGAATTGTACAAATTGTACTAAAAACCCGTCATTCGTAAACACTTAATTTACAAAAAAATCTGTCAGCGTCATCTACATAGAGATAAAACTCCTGAAAGTAATGGCACCCTTTTTACCTTATACATTCTTTAAATTATATAAACGTTTTGAAATAAATGGTTTGTTTCTATATGAGGGTTTTCTGAGGGTGTGTGTGTGGAGGGGGGTGTTTGGGGGGGATATATTGGGCGGTTATATTGGGCAAGAACAGAACCCCAGGTTTTTATATAGAACTCCAAAGCATATTTTTTTAAGTGCATTATAGAAATATTAGCATATTGATTGACAGATCGACCAATCAGAGCTGAGGTCGATCTGAGTCACAGTCCTTTGATGTAATTAGCATTTCATAGATATTATTTTATTTTTTATCATGATCACAGCAGGTGCCCTGGCTTTTTTTTTTTACAGCCTTCTTTTTTTTTTTGCCATTTTGTAAAAAAAATAAAAAATAAAATAAGTCACTGGATGAGTCACTGCTTATCTTTAAGCGAGACGGAAACTTCTTCCGTGTGAGATCGAGATGTCAAGACTCGAATCGTTTTCACACTAAAAATCCATTTCTTTCTTTTGTGTTAATTGCATGAGTTAATTGCATATGTTGCATTTATTTCACTCGTTGTCTATTTTATTGCGCTCGTGAAAAAAAAGCACAGTTCAGCTGAGGAGTTATTGTAGCTATACAGATGTCATGCTGTGAAAGCTGCAGATGAGCCACGTGGCATTTAATGCCCGCAGCTGTTTAAGAATAAGCACTCAAATATGTGTTCGGGGATAATTGCAGCTGAGTGCAAAAGTTTGCAGCCCCTGAGCTTTTCTGAGAGACTTTCTAGTGGGAAGACTAATTAGTTGTCAGAGGGACGTTTTGGGGAATTTCTTAACCCTTTCAGCAAAGTGTCTATGCTCATAAACATAGATCATAAAATCATTTACATATAAATAGAAAATAAATAGAAGAAGAAGACAAAGAAGAAGAAGAAGAAGAAGAAGACAAATATATTTTATGAATACATTTAATTATTTCATTTAAAACAGATTATTTTAGGCATACTGTTTAGCCAATCATTTTATTATTATTATTATTATTATTATTAGTAGTAGTAGTAGTAGTAGTATTGTTATTATTATTATTATTGTTATTATTATTGTTATTGTTGTTGTTGTTGTTATTGTTATTATTATTGTTGTTGTTGTTGTTGTTGTTATTATTATTATTATTATTATTATTATTATTATTATTTAGACAGAATCAGAATGTATATATACTGCAATTCTAACTAAAAAAATAGAACATCTAAAAAAATGTGGATATGGATATAAATAATTTAGTTTGATTGAGTTAAAAAAACAAATATTTAATATAGTGTTTATATGTAATTTTTTACAGGACGGTCGGTTTATAGTATAAAGAATTTTGTCGATTTTGTATTTTGTTTAAGTTTGTTTAGAGAAAAATGTCTTTTCATCTCTCGTGTCTAATTATTATACATTTGACCTTCACGAGAATTCAGAAGATGGTGATTAGTTTTCTACAACAGCAGCTCTGACAGCAGCTTTACATTAATGCACTGGCCATAATACGGTATTGTTTCCATAGCAACAGCTCAGTCGATGTCCAGAGGAAGCTCCGCTGATAATACTTTAATACTTCCATTGAAAATGTGTGTCATCGTTGACGTGGAGACGTTTATGTAATGTTTATGAAGGAGTTTCCAAATGTATCTGTAAGTGGATAAAATGTACACTTTGATTTTTTAGTCAATAAAAATTGTATTTGTAGGTAAATTGTTCTGTGGTATTTGCTGTAAAATAATCAACACGTTACTACGAGTAAATAACTGTTTTTATTTTTTGTCACACAAAGTGTTTTATTTCACACATAGTGTTTTAATATAAAATCTGCTGAATCTTTGAGATGTTCTTCACCACGATGGACCGACCGCTGAACCGACCGCTGGATCAGGTTCAGGATTTGAAACTTAGGCGAACTCTTCACAATATTCGTCATTTTTTTATCGTGTGTTTGTGTTGTATATTTTGTAAAGCGAAGCACTTTCAGTGTTACAAATCTGTTAATTAATAGAGCAGATAAATTAGGAGGTTTACAGGACCGTGTGGAGCAAAACGTCTAGCATTTTTTTATGGAAATGTAATTGAGTGGAATAATAATATTTTAATTAAATTCGGGTTAAGATTAAATCCCATAAAATGATCATTAAGCAGGGTTTCAAAACGGAAGAGTCAGTTTTATAAGGAAAAATGTTTTTTTTCATTTATTTTAACAGGATTTACAACATCACTGAACCTCTCTCACTCTCACTGTATCTGTAATCGATACAAAATCTTTCTGTCTGTCTGTCTGTCTGTCTGTCTGACTTTCTGTATGTGTTTCTGTTTGCATGTCTGTCTGTCTGTCTGTCTCTCTGCCTGCATGCCTGCATGTCTGTCTGCTTGCCTGCCTGTCTCATTGTCTTTTTGTCTTTCTGTCTACCTCTCCGTCTACCTACCAGTCTCTCTGCCTGTCTGTCTCTCTGTCTGTCTCTCTATCTATCTGACTTTCTGTATGGGTTTCTGTTTGCATGTCTGTCTGTCTGTCTGTCTGCTTGCCTGCCTGCCTGTCTGTCTGCTTGTCTGTCTCATTGTCTTTTTGTCTTTCTGTCTACCTGTCCATCTACCTACCGGTCTCTTTGTATGTCTGTCTCTCTGTCTGCCTGACTGTCTGCCTGTCCCTGTCTGTCTGTCTGTCTGTCTGTCTGTCTGTCTGTCTGTTCGTCTGTCTGTCTCTCTCTCTGTCTGTCTGTGTCCTGTGCTATGACTTTAATGCAGACCCAAACCCAGTGACTTTGTAATGGAATTTAAACAGTAAACGAGCAACTGCAGTGTCACCTACTTAATTACTCTGTGTGTGTGTGTGTGTGTGTGTGTGTGTGTATGTGTGTAGCGGGGGTGTACTCAGAGTACATTTTCAGATTAATGGCCGTCCTCCTCTCTCCTGCAGCTCTACATTTAAACAAGACGTTCTCTTCCCAGACTCTAATTCAAAACAAATTAACGTTAGCGCTCAGCTCACAGTGTTGACTCCTAAAATGGCTGTTAAAGTGGAGAGATTCACTTTAAATACTTTCACCGTCTTCACCGAAGGAGTCCCAAAATTCACAAGATGAATATTTTAGATGAAATGTCATGTAATTTTTCAAAAAAGTACAAAGTGCTCATTTTTAAAAGTGTCAGTATGTAAAAATAAACAGAGTCACAGTCGTGTGTGTGCTGCAGAATTCTGCCTTCTGATTGGATAAAACAGATCACAGGAACAAAGTTGTTGTGGGGATGAAACTTAACTTATGTAACGAGCTTAAAGTAGTAAATATATACAATCAAATATAATAACGCTGCATTAATGGTTTTAAACACTGAGGCTTGATGGTCAGTGATTTAGTTGATAAAGTTCAGTGTAGGTTTTGGTGAAGTTTTGGATGAAGTCCCTTTAAGAGCACGACGCTTTTGACTTGACGTTTATTTAATCATTATTTTACTTAATCAAAATATTTAAAACAGTGAACTTCTACAACTTTCTCTGATCTAAACGGTGCATTCGAGTCCTGTAAGATCGTATTTACGAGCTGAATGAATTACGAATGCCACAAAGTCAGAAGTACGAGCAGGAAAATCTAGATTTTCTTTGGAGGCGTGTCAGAAAACACGGTGGAGTCCAAGGACGTAGTCGACGGTGAAGTTGTCCGAAGACTGAATGACTGATTTCAGCTATTTTTAGTGAATACGTGAAACAAATTATTAAAGCAGTTACAGGAGAGAAATGTTGTTATAATATGTAATGATTCATTTTACGTTCCTGTTTTATTTTGATACATTAAAATCTTCTTTAAGGGGGTCACGGTGACTTAGTGGTTAGCACGTTCGACTCACACCTCCAGGGTTGGGGGTTCGATTCCCGCCTCCACCTTGTGTGTGTGGAGTTTGCATGTTCTCCCCGTGCCTCGGGGGTTTCCTCCGGGTACTCCGGTTTCCTCCCCTGGTCCAAAGACATGCATGGTAGGTTGATTGGCATCTCTGGAAAATTGTCCCTAGTGTGTGATTGCGTCAGTGAATGAGAGTGTGTGTGTGTGTGTGTGTGTGTGTGTGCCCTGCGATGGGTTGGCACTCCGTCCAGGGTGTATCCTGCCTTGATGCCCGATGACGCCTGAGATAGGCACAGGCTCCCCGTGCCCCGAGGTAGTTCGGATAAGCGGTAGAAAATCAGTGAGTGAATGAAAATCTTCTTTATTTTATAGAAGTAGAGGTTAAAAACTTGATGTTTCTTTGCCAATAATTAAGAGACGTTTTCCCTCCAGCTCACTCCGACCCAGATGCCACTGGTGTCGTAATTACGACTCGTAAATCCAGACGCACTTTATTTCTGCACAGTAATCAGTCCATAATCGGGGTAATTATGTTAGATTTCCGTATCCCGATACCAGTGTGTTCATCTTTCTTCTCCACCACGAGCTACAGTTCTTTCACTTCCTTCTCCATCACGAGCTGTGGTCTGCACCAGAGTTTCGGACGCAGGTTTTGGTAGCACCGAAGTCCAGATGTATTAATGGCGTTCATTCGGCGACCGGTTACGCACATGACAGTTCATTTTCTGCATGGGCTCACAAAAGTCGATACAATCTTGTAAAGACAAATACCAGATAGCGCTCCTCTCCTAACTGATGCCGTTTCTCAGAGGAGACATTAATCAAAGAGGCTGGATGAGGCAGGCCACCCAGTCAGTCTTTAATAAAGGAGGCACGATGATCTATGAATGAATTCATAGCAGAAGCTGCCTTCATTACGCTGATATGCTGCTGAGAGTCGCCTGTGCTGAACTCTGATAAGGACATCCCCGTACAATAACAGGAATAAAGCGAGCCGTATTCCTTCATTAATCTACAGCACAGCTTCCCGAATCCAAACCCAATCTTTTTTGTTTTAATGGTGCTGCTGCTGCTGCTGGTTCACCGTATCATCAAACCTCACTGGAACGTCTGAAGATGGTTGTATGTTTTCTCCTGCTGCTTCCTGGATTAATTTCATTCCCGTGTCATTTAAAAGTGTCACCACTGGGTACATGAGAGGAAACATGTTCCGAATATACGTCTGATAAATAAGGAACGCTGTGCTGTAATGATCTACGCCGAGTTTATTCCTCTCATGCTCCAGAATTGTTTAGGTCAGAAAAGTCTAGAGGCTAACAGCTCACGGAATTCCGACTTGTAATTCCCACACAAAGCTTGAGGTGGACATTTTTCCCAGTAGGAACGTGTAAATCAGTGAAGCATGAAGTCAGTGAGAGTTTACTTTTCCAGATCTGTGGTTCTTTATGCTAATCAAAGGTTCTTGTGACCGTAGGCTTCATGTCTCTGTGTATGTGTGACGCATAAGACATTAGACCGCCATTTTGTGTTAACGTTATTACACCAGAAGACCAGAAGTATTTCTCTTTCTTACTTCCTTCTAACCAATTGTTCCCAGATCTGATCTAAACGCTTGTTTTAAAGTTAGCAGGAAAAAAGATTTAGCTTATCTCGTTCCCCCAGTAGCAGTTATCAACAAACATGTAAAGGACGGAAAATGAGTACAGACGAAATACTCTTCATAATCTTCATCTTTTTCTTAAAACTACAAAGACATAAGCAGCTTTATCTTTAAGCTAACGCTATACAAACATTAGCGAATTGAATTAGCTTATCTCAGCCAACCAGCGGAAGTTAGCTTAGCATATCTAAGTCCTTATCAACAAGATACGCATGATTTTTCACTTAAAACTGTAAAAACAGCAGCTGGAATGTCTTAAGAGGAAAGTAGTGGCTGTTTAAGAGACGATTCAGAGCTGAATGCTAAAGACTTTCCACGCATCTACACGCTGCTGCTTCTAATTGTGCTAATAATTATTGCTTGTGTTTATAAATCCGACTCAGAAGGTTGCTGTATAATAAATGAGAACAGCACTGACTTTAGTCTCCTGAACAACAACATGACACATCGTAATGAGAATAATCAGAATAATCCAAATAATCACAATATTTCACGTGTAGGCGTCTAAACAAGAGGAATGAAGGAGGAGCGTTCACACAGACGCTAAAGAAAGCAGTTTGCTGATGTAGACATCACATCCTCCGTCCAGAAACTATATGCAGGTTCAGAGTCTCAGGTGATGCTCAGGTTTATTATTATTTACGTTTATTGCAGTGTTTAAAGTGTAGCATAAAAAACACTTAGAATTAGGAAATTAAATTTGTCACCTTTGTGTTGTTTTAGTTCATTAAAAATTATGTTTTAAAAATGACATGTTTGTGTGTGTGTGTTTGTATGTATGTCTGTGTGTGTGTGTTTGTGTGTGTGTGTGTGTGTTTGTGTGTGTATGTGTGTGTGTGTGTGTGTGTGTGTATGTATGTCTGTGTGTGTGTGTGTTCGTGTGTAAGTATGTGTGTTTGTGTGTGTGTGTGTGTTTGTGTGTGTGTGTCTGTGTGTGTGTGTGTGTGTGTGTGTTTGTATGTATGTCTGGGTGTGTGTGTGTTTGTATGTATGTCTGGGTGTATGTGTGTGTGTGTGTGTGTGTGTGTGTGTGTTTGTATGTATGTCTGGGTGTGTGTGTGTGTAAGTATGTGTGTTTGTGTGTGTATGTGTGTCTGTGTATGTGTGTGTGTGTGTGTGTGTGTGTGTGTGTGTGTGTGTGTGTGTGTGTGTGTGTGTGATTATGGTCAAGCGTGTGTGTGTGTGTATGTGTGTGTGCGTGTGTGTGTGTGTGTGTGTGTGTGTGTATGTATGTGTGTATATGTATGTGTGTGTGCATGTGTGTATGTATGTGTGTGTGTATGTATGTGTGTATATCTATGTGTGTGTGTGTGCTGTGTGTATGTATGTGTGTATATGTATGTGTGTGTGTATGTGTGTGTGTGTGTGTGTGTATGTATGTGTGTATATGTATGTGTGTATGTATGTGTGTGTATGTATGTGTGTGTGTGTGTGTATGTATGTGTGTGTATGTATGTGTGTGTGTGTGTGTATGTATGTGTGTGTATGTATGTGTGTGTGTGTGTGTGTGTGTATGTGTGTGTGTTTATCTGGCCTTCAGCACTAAACTCTACAGATGGATAAATTTATGAATCTACAGATGATTTATTATTATAATCACCGCTCAGATGTTGAAGCATTTTGTTAATATTGTGATTTAAAATGAGTAAATACTTTTAGGAGGTTTGAGTGTTTCTGTCCTCACAGCCCTTAATTAAAAACATGCGATATTTATCTTCAGAGACAGAAGTTTCACAGGTTTGATTTTTTTGGCACCTCAGAATTGGAGAAATTCCAACCTGCAACTCCAAAAATCTGTCATGGTGATGAAACGTCCTCATTTGGATGGACTTTTGGCTAATAACTAGTGACATGTTCAGTCTTATTTTCACACGTTTGTTCCAGCGCTAAGCAGCGTAATTGATTGATTTAGCGAGTTTTAGTGTTCACACACTCACTGATGTTAATGTGAAAGTGGTGAGAAGCGAGTGTGTGTTTCACCTTCAGTCTGAAAACCAGCTTAAGAGGAAAGTTTTACTCAGTGCTTTGTTTCGTGTTCACTCAAGATTTAAGGCTAGAAAAGGTTTGGTATAATTCTATTAAATCCAGTGTTCATAGGACTACATAGAGTTTCATAGCCTTAGTCTATATTACTACATTACTCAATTGACATAAGTTCATATAACTGTCATGTAGCCTCGGATTCTTTGAGATAAACGTCAGAACTTTAATGAAGGGTGATAGTTCATAACGCTACATAGAGCTGCAGAGTAAAATGATTCTTCATATCATAAATTGGGGTGTTCATAGAGCTACATAGAGCTACATAGAGCTACATATCTATGGTATAATCTAGATTCTACAAGATAGAAGTGTGGTGTTCATAGCGCTACATAGTACTAACGAGCTACAGTAAATACTAGATTCTACATAGATGCTTCATGTGAAGTTTATAGAGCTACATTATATTCTGGATTCTCCCCAGATGCTTTATAAGAACATTGAGGGTGGTATTCATGAAGCTACATAGCGCTACGGTATATTCTAGATTCTACCTAGATACTTTATAGTCTACATTAATGGTGGTCTTCACAGAGCTACATAGAGAATACATAGAGCTACACAGCTACAGTGTATTCTAGACTCTACCTAGATCCTCATAGAGCTACGTTTGTATTTATATTCTAAATTTTAATATAAACTTGACATAAACATGAATAATCACTTTTGACCTCCTGTAGATCTTTATGTCATGTTCATACAACAATTAAAAGATCTGACAAATCAGTTATGATCTATATGGTGATTTTTGGATTTGGAAGAAGGAGGAACCGCAATTAACCTGAATTCTGGCCTCATGAAACGTCTTATGAACTACATTTATAAGCAGTAGTGTAGTATTAGTACTCTACCATTCAGCTCACCCTTTTCAGCTCGTCTCCTTTACTGCTTATTTCACCCGAGACTTCAGGAGAACATAATGAAGCTGTGATAAGTGTTCATCATCCTCAGCTGACTCGTGCTACCCCTGCGCTCCTCTATAATGAAGCTTCAGAGACACAGCCAGCCAAATCAGATCAAGCGTTAAAGTCCGTAATATCGGCGTTCACCGAGCCTCAATCAGGAGAGCAGAAAGAAAATGGGAGTAATCAAAAACGAAGGGACGGCTCAATGCGGCGCACTGTTAGCCTTCGTCGTTATCGAAATTTCACTTTACACCCACGCTTCACTTGACTGGTGATTAATATAAATTGCACAAAAGGCAGAAGTGAAATCTTAAGGTTGTATCTTCAAAGCGTAATCCATGCACACGCAGGAGAACTAATCCCACAGTTTATTCTATTAGTATTCACATGGACCTAAAGGCTCAGATTCCTGATACGAAGCTTTTGTTTGATTTTCTTTGTTGTGACCTGAAGAGAAGTGGAGAGCAGAGACGCTGTGTGTTTACGCTGATGTCTGATCGTCTCAGGCGACGTGCTGTTTAAAGCTACATTTCTGGATCTCGACAAAAATACGGTATTGTTGTGACCATTTTCCTGCAGGAACACACACACACACACACAGACTCAAACACACACACACACACACACACACACACTCACTCACTCACACACACACACACAGACTCATACACACACACAGACAGACTCACACACACACACACACACACACATATACACACACACACACAGACAAACTGTCACACACACACACACACATATACACACACACACACACAGACTCACTCACACACTCACAGACAGACTCACACACACACACACAGACTCAAACACACACAGACACACAGACTCACTCACACACACACACACAGACTCACACACACACACACAGACTCACAAACACACACACAGAGACAGACTCACACACACACACACACACACACACACACACAGACTCACTCACACACACACAGACAGGCAGACTCACACACACACAGACTCACACACACACACACACACTTGACCATAATCACACACTAACCATGTAGACTGAACTCTCATCCTAGATAAGGTTTTCCCAAGACTTCGGCTCTAGAGTGAAACGAGTCCTCATGCTATAAGAGGAACAACTGAAGAACCCTTAAGAGATCTATAGCTGTGTAATCGGTGGAACACCATCGCTCATTATCAGAAGTCATGCTGGATTGGACTGCAGCGTATCATAAGTTCACCATAAGATGCAATCAGACCTCGGGGATATTCAGCAAAGCCAATCTGCCTCCCTGAATGTTTCTGGATGGTGGGATGAAACCAGAGAACCCTGAGAGAACCAGTACAAACGTGCCAAGAAAGTAGTAACCTTGTAACATAGGTACTGTGGGACTGTCTAAAGTGCTAGTGCACCTGAAGTCTGCTTCATAAGACTGACATATCCACGTCATAAGCATGCGTAATGTGGACCGATCATCCGATCATCATCTGATTTATTCAGCTATCAGATTATTCACATGGTCATGTTTATGGTGTATTGTTTACACTCTTTAATTAAAGTGATGTGTTCCAAGTGCAAGTATATACATAGATCAGTGATTCAGTGTGATTCAGTGATTCAGTGTGATTCAGTGTGATTCAGTGATACAGTGTGATTCAGTGTGATACAGTGTGATTCAGTGATACAGTGTGATTCAGTGATACAGTGTGATTCGGTGATACAGTGTGATTCAGTGTGATTCAGTGATACAGTGTGATTCAGTGTGATTCAGTTATACAGTGTGATTCAGTGTGATTCAGTGATACAGTGTGATTCAGTGATACAGTGTGATTCGGTGATACAGTGTGATTCAGTGTGATTCAGTGATACAGTGTGATTCAGTGTGATTCAGTGTGATTCAGAGATGCAGTGTGATTCAGTGTGATTCAGAGATGCAGTGTGATTCAGTGTGATTCAGTGTGATTCAGTGATACAGTGTGATTCAGTGTGATACAGTGTGATACAGTGTGATACAGTGTGATTCAGCGATACAGTGTGATTCAGTGTGATTCAGTGTGATACAGTGTGATACAGTGATTCAGTGTGATTCAGTGTGATTCAGTGATTCAGTGTGATTCAGTGATACAGTGTGATTCAGTGTGATTCAGTGATACAGTGTGATTCAGTGTGATTGATTCAGTGATACAGTGTGATTCAGTGTGATACAGTGTGATTCAGTGATACAGTGTGATTCAATGATACAGTGTGATTCAGTGTGATTCAGTGAGATTCAGAGATGCAGTGTGATTCAGTGTGATTCAGTGTGATTCAGTGATACAGTGTGATTCAGTGTGATACAGTGTGATACAGTGTGATTCAGCGATACAGTGTGATTCAGTGTGATTCAGTGTGATACAGTGTGATACAGTGATTCAGTGTGATTCAGTGATACAGTGTGATTCAGTGATACAGTGTGATTCAGTGTGATTCAGTGTGATACAGTGTGATACAGTGATTCAGTGTGATTCAGTGATTCAGTGTGATTCAGTGATTCAGTGTGATTCAGTGATAGATTATACATAAAAGCACAGCTAAATGAAAATAAGAGAAAACAAAAAGACTGACGTATGCCTTATGATGTACGGAACTGATTTTATACAGAAGGAGCGAGAGCGAGCGCAGTGCTCATATGCAACCAGAGCAACGGTCATATAACGGCAGCCTATTATAATGTGGGTGGGGCTATAAAGTTTGTTTAATAAAACTGTAATGAGTTTAATTACAAGGAAGGAAAACCTGTACAAAGGGTTTTTTACTGTTCTGAGCACAGTTTATTAGAGAGGCAACGTTTTGGTGCAGTGTTCATACACATCAGGTGTTCAGGTGTAATGTACAGTACGAGAGGTGTTTGCATTAGTGTGGTGCAGCATTAGGATCAAGAATAACCTCTAAGTGATTCCCAAAGGCTTTGTTCCAGTGTGGGGTCGAGATTATCTCAGAGATGTAAAAATAAACAGAAGATTGAATTTTTAAATTTTTGGTGTTCTTAAAGGAGTTCAATGGATCTGTGGATGACAGTCACAATAAAGGAGGTTTGGCCTCTGGATTTATCAGTGCTGTTGAAGGAGGTGCACAAAATGTAAACACTAGAACACACTGAATCACACTGAACACACTGTATCGCTGAATCACACAGAATCACACGGAATCAAACTAAATCACTGAATCACACTGAATCACACTAAATCACTGAATCACACTGAATCACACTGAATCACTGAATCACACGGAATCACACTAAATCACTGAATCACACTGTATCACTGTAATCACACAGTATCACACTGAATCACACTGAATCACTGAATCACACTGAATCACACTGTATCACTGAATCACTCTGAATTACACTGTATCACTGAATCACACTGTATCACTGAATCACACTGTATCACTGAATCACTGAATCACACTGAATCACACTGAATCACACTGTATCACACTGAATCACACTGTATCACTGAATCACACTGTATCACACTGAATCACACTGAATCACTGAATCACACTGAATCACATTGTATCAGTGAATCTGACTGAATCACACTGTATCCCTGTATCACACTGAATCTCTAATTCACTGAATCACACAGTATCAGTGAATCAAAATGTCTCAAATGAAAACAGCTCCATGTGAATCTATGTGAATCATATTATCAGGGAAGGACAGAATCACAGCATGAGCATCAAGGTCACAAATCCTTGGTGTCTCGTGTCGGTCTTAATGATGCCTTTGGGCCACGGTTTTCAATAGCTCTTAAATATAATCTCCACTTTTTTCTTTTTATAAAGACTTTAAGGAACACGAGGCACTCATCTGCTCTCAGCAGGTCATCGCGACTCCAGCATGCATGAATCCTTGGAGATAGAGATCTGGGGTTTAGGGATCGTCAGTTCTCCTGCCAGCAAGTAGGGAGCAGCAGGGCGCTACAGATTGTGTGGTCAGGTGTCTGCTGGTGTTGATTTGGAAAAGAAGTAGTAAGAGAGAGAGAGAGAGAGAGAGAGAGAGAGAGAGAGAGGACTAGAGAGGAAGTCCAATCCTGTCACTTCAGAGGGCGCACTGAGGTGTCAGCCATCACTAATGAACTGTGTGCACTGTAGTGAGTTCTGCAACCAAGAAAGAAAGAAGAAAAAATAAGACAAAAGCAGGCTAGAAAATATACTGAGGATCTTTTCCTGTTGAACACAAAAGCACATGAAGGGGTAAAAAAGACCCATTTGATAGCATCCATGTGTGAAAGGAAGCTGATTCTGTATGATATTATAATGATTTGTATAATTTCTCCTTACACCTTCAAACTTAATGATTTTTACCGCCATCTTGTGGAAAAACTCTGAATTACAACTTATCCCAAATTTCACAGCAAACCCTGATGATCAACCATAAACCTTAATGATCTGCATTATTCTACTCAGGAATTCGTTTAAAAAGTAAAAAATCTATATAAATATGATGTCTATTACTTTAATGAGTCGGGGGAATTAAAGACACGCTTGCAGTCCATCTTTAAGTGACAGCTGTGGCAAAATTACCACCTCGATTTATGGATGTGAAGACACGGCTAATTGCATCCTAATGGATCTGAAGTGGTTTCTGTCATTAGGTCTGTGTTCATTTCAAACCAGCCTGTTTTATAGAGCACATTTTCTTTTTTTCCTCCCAGTAAAGATCCTTTATTTGAGTACATGAATTATTAAAACAAACTTAAAATTCAACAAGATCTTGGGATCATGACGTTATACAGAATATCCCATATTATTGATATAGAATAATATCAAGAGCTTGTTAAATTAAACAGAAACACTGATTCATTTGCCACAAAAACAGTGACTCGAACTGTGTGTAATTGTTATGTGGAGTAAACACAAGACCTCTGTTTTAGCAGAAAGATTCCATCATTATTTCATGCAGTTAATCAGAAATATAACACACATGGATTATAATATAAAACACATGGATTATAACACATGGATTATAATATAAAACACATGGATTATAACACATGGATTATAATATAAAACACATGGATTATAATATAAACTTTAATAATACAGAAAATGCAATATACAGAAAAAAGACACATTCAATTCATGATTTATTTAAAATTTTAGATGTGTTTATTATCACACTTTATTACTGTTACATCACATCTCATCCACAACCCACACAACTCCATCTTTACACCCAGTAGCAGGTTTATATAATGTAAATGTAATGTAAATGTTTATATAATGTTTATATAATGTTTATATAATGTAAATGTAATGTAAATGTTTATATAATGTTTATATAATGTAAATGTAAAAATTATTAACACAATTAAATAATAATATTTACTGCCTTTTAAATCTGACCCACGACACAGAGCTGCTTTACGGCACTGCCTGAGTAAATGTTTACATCATGGGATAACATAATATCTATGTACGTCTTTGTTAAATAATTTTAAATCACTAATTTAATCTTTAATCTATGGCTAATAACTTTATATTTTTTATCTATTTTTTCTTTTTGATCAGGTATAAATGTGAACGTCAAACACAGCGGTCCTAATGGTCCTACGGTTCAGGGCAAAGTGCGCATGCGCAGTGCAAACACGGAAGGCGTGGAGAGAGCGGTGTTTTAGTGAGAGAACACAAGGATATAAAATACACAGAACATTAAATATGTTTAAACTCGAAGGACTGGGACCCAAATTAGACCCGGAGGAGATGAAGAGGAAGATGAGGGAGGATGTAATCTCATCCGTGAGGAATTTCCTCATTTATGTCGCTCTTCTGAGAGTCAGTAAGTGTCGACTCTGAAGGTTGTGAGTCATTCTGAATCGTATAGAAAAGTGGGAGTCATTCACTGAATCGTATAGAACAGTGGGAGTCATTCACTGAATCGTATAGAAAAGTGGGAGTCATTCTGAACCGTATAGAACAGTGGGAGTCATTCACTGAATCGTATAGAACAGTGGGAGTCATTCACTGAATCGTATAGAACAGTGGGAGTCATTCTGAATCGTATAGAACAGTGTGAGTCATTCACTGAATCGTATAGAACAGTGGGAGTCATTCTGAATCGTATAGAACAGTGTGAGTCATTCTGAATCGTATAGAACAGTGGGAGTCATTCTGAATCGTATAGAACAGTGGGAGTCATTCTGAATCGTATAGAACAGTGGGAGTCATTCTGAATCGTATAGAACAGTGTGAGTCATTCACTGAATCGTATAGAACAGTGTGAGTCATTCACTGAATCGTATAGAACAGTGTGAGTCATTCACTGAATCGTATAGAACAGTGTGAGTCATTCACTGAATCGTATAGAACAGTGGGAGTCATTCACTGAATCGTATAGAACAGTGGGAGTCATTCACTGAATCGTATAGAACAGTGGGAGTCATTCACTGAATCGTATAGAACAGTGGGAGTCATTCACTGAATCGTATAGAAGTCATTCACTGAATCGTATAGAAGTCATTCACTGAATCGTATAGAAGTCATTCACTGAATCGTATAGAAGTCATTCACTGAATCGTATAGAAGTCATTCACTGAATCGTATAGAAGTCATTCACTGAATCGTATAGAAGTCATTCACTGAATCGTATAGAAGTCATTCACTGAATCGTATAGAAGTCATTCACTGAATCGTATAGAAGTCATTCACTGAATCGTATAGAAGTCATTCACTGAATCGTATAGAAGTCATTCACTGAATCGTATAGAAGTCATTCACTGAATCGTATAGAAGTCATTCACTGAATCGTATAGAAGTCATTCACTGAATCGTATAGAAGTCATTCACTGAATCGTATAGAAGTCATTCACTGAATCGTATAGAAGTCATTCACTGAATCGTATAGAAGTCATTCACTGAATCGTATAGAAGTCATTCACTGAATCGTATAGAAGTCATTCACTGAATCGTATAGAAGTCATTCACTGAATCGTATAGAAGTCATTCACTGAATCGTATAGAAGTCATTCACTGAATCGTATAGAAGTCATTCACTGAATCGTATAGAAGTCATTCACTGAATCGTATAGAAGTCATTCACTGAATCGTATAGAAGTCATTCACTGAATCGTATAGAAGTCATTCACTGAATCGTATAGAAGTCATTCACTGAATCGTATAGAAGTCATTCACTGAATCGTATAGAAGTCATTCACTGAATCGTATAGAAGTCATTCACTGAATCGTATAGAAGTCATTCACTGAATCGTATAGAAGTCATTCACTGAATCGTATAGAAGTCATTCACTGAATCGTATAGAAGTCATTCACTGAATCGTATAGAAGTCATTCACTGAATCGTATAGAAGTCATTCACTGAATCGTATAGAAGTCATTCACTGAATCGTATAGAAGTCATTCACTGAATCGTATAGAAGTCATTCACTGAATCGTATAGAAGTCATTCACTGAATCGTATAGAAGTCATTCACTGAATCGTATAGAACAGTGGGAGTCATTCTGAATCGTTTAGAACAGTGGGAGTCATTCACTGAATCGTATAGAACAGTGGGAGTCATTCACTGAATCGTATAGAACAGTGGGAGTCATTCACTGAATCGTATAGAACAGTGGGAGTCATTCACTGAATCGTATAGAACAGTGGGAGTCATTCACTGAATCGTATAGAACAGTGGGAGTCATTCACTGAATCGTATAGAACAGTGGGAGTCATTCACTGAATCGTATAGAACAGTGGGAGTCATTTAGAACACCACAGTTTTACCAACTGTGATAAAATGTTCAATATACACCTGAGCTTCCTTTTTTGAGTCCATTTACACTGTAGGGCCAAAAATATGTGCACCCCTGACCACCATACATCTCGTCTGTGTTAAACATCTCAGTCCAGATTTATTGTGTTCATTCATTCAGCTACAAGCGCATTAGTGACATCAGACTCTGATGTTGAGGAGGTTCCAGTTCATCCCAGAGGTGTTCAGTGGTGTTGAGTCAGAGTCAGGGCTCAGTTCAGGACACCCGAGTTCTTCAGTCCAACCTTCACCTCCACACCGTGTCTTCATGGAGCTGCTTTGTGCACAGAGACATTATCATGATGGAGCAGGGTTTGAGTTCCAGTGAAGGGAACCTGTAAAACTACACAGAGCCATTGTGTACAACTGTGTGTTTCAGATTTAGTGGGGAAAATACACGTGTTAGTGTGTGTGTGATGGTCAGGGGTGCACATACTTTTATCCATATGGTGTCTGTTTATCCACTCGAACAGCATAGTGCATGCTTCATTTAAGAACAACTGTACGTAACTAAATTGTATGCGAGAGAGAGAGAGAGAGAGAGAGAGAGAGAGAGAGAGAGAATGAGGTGGTAATGGAACATAATTTCATCTTAATCCACTGATTATATTTGTTGAGCTCAGTTTTTCTCTGTTTCAGCTCCGTATGTCTTGAAAAAGTTGGACAGCATATGACGATGTACCTGAGGATGATTCTGCACCTGAACTCATGGAGAATTGTCACTCTTCACCTTGTTTGCAGCTCCGTCCTTCATCATCATCATCATCATGCTGCGGTTTTATTTCCTGGATGAAGCTGAACTTTTTCGTTAAACCCTGTGTTTTTGCTGTGGTGTTCGTGTCTGAGGCAGCTGATCAGTGCACACACGACGAGGTGACGATCATGTGACTAAACTGTAAATGTATAATGTATTAGATTTTCTGTAGATGACGATCTCTAGTCTGTATTAAAAGTTATTCCTTGAGTGTGTGGACTTAAAATACGCTTCATTATTTACATTGTGCTTTTTATTAACTTCAGTGGTCTTTATTTTAAAATATTTGGTTATGTTATAATTTTAGAATTAATTAAAATATCACTTCACACCAAAACTGACTCAAAGGCAATAAAATGTAAATCTAATTTTATTATTAACTCATTCATTAAACATTCAGTTAGATAAACTTTATTACGTTACACTGAATATGACAGTGATGTTATTTATTTAGTGAATAAAGTAGTGCAGGTAAAAATCTCTCTACGCTTCAGGCTTGATTTCCCAT
The DNA here is from genome assembly GCF_030014155.1 of Tachysurus vachellii. Taxonomy (NCBI): domain Eukaryota; kingdom Metazoa; phylum Chordata; class Actinopteri; order Siluriformes; family Bagridae; genus Tachysurus; species Tachysurus vachellii. The sequence goes on from NC_083472.1 coordinate 24,872,217, forward strand.
CATGCTCCACGGGGAGACGCTACAGCTTCAGTTCACTGGGCATGGCGTCTCCTGTCAGACCACAGAGAAGGTTGTTGGCTGAGAGCTGAGACATGATGCCTCGTGTGGAGAAGGTGGCGCTGCCAATGTGAGGGAGAACCACTGCAACACACACACACACACACACACACAACAGCAGGTTATTACAGGAGTCCATCAATGTGTTAGAGTTCTATAACTATATAAATAAATAATAGAATTAATATGTAAATATTATAATCAATAAAATCTCATTAGAAATTTTATTATTAAAATAATTAAAAAATAAAAAGAAACTAAATCTGAAATAAATCAAAATAAAAGAATTTCAATATTTGGATGTTTAAATTATAAGTGATGTATTAAAAGAAAAAAAAATTTTTTAGAGATTCGAGATGTTTGTTTATTTATGAACGGATCCTGACCGCAGTTGTTGAGGCGCAGAAGCGGATGGTCGGTGGGCAGCGGCTCAGGTGTGGTCACATCGAGTCCCGCTGCGGCGATCTGACCGCTGGTTAGAGCTTCCAGAAGATCCTCCTGGTTTACGACTGCTCCTCTACAGGAGGGAGAAATGATCAGTCCTAATTTAATTTTTATAGATAAAGGGTGCCAAAACTTTTACCCTTCCCTGACCTGCTGGTGTTGATGAAGACTGCAGTGTTCTTCATTTTACTGAAAAAGGATTTATTACACAGCTCCTGTGTCTCTGGGGTCAAAGAGCAAGAAACCACCACGAAGTCACTCTCACAGAGCAGCGTGTCTAAGGGCACTGAGGGAGAGAGAGAGGGAGAGGGAGAGACAGAGAGGGAGAGGGAGAGAGAGACAGAGAGGGAGAGAGGGAGAGGGAGAGACAGAGAGAGAGAGACAGAGAGAGAGAGACAGAGAGGGAGAGAGAGCGAGAGACAGAGAGGGAGAGGGAGAGAGAGAGAGAGAGAGAGAGACAGAGAGAGAGAGAGAGAGAGAGGGAGAGAGGGAGAGAGACACGGAGAGAGAGAGAGGGAGAGGGAGAGAGAGACAGACCGAGAGAGAGACAGAGAGAGAGAGAGAGACACAGAGACAGAGAGAGCGGGAGAGCGAGAGAGAGACAGAGAGAGAGAGAGACAGAGAGAGAGACAGAGAGAGAGAGACAGAGACACAGAGAGAGAGGGAGAGAGAGAGGGAGAGAGAGAGAGGGAGAGGGAGAGAGAGACAGAGAGAGAGAGACAGAGAGAGAGAGAGACACAGAGACAGAGAGAGAGAGGGAGAGAGAGACAGACCGAGAGACAGAGAGAGAGAGAGAGAGAGAGACAGAGAGAGAGAGACAGAGAGAGAGAGACAGAGAGAGAGAGAGACAGAGAGACAGACCGAGAGAGAGAGACAGAGAGAGAGAGAGAGAGACAGAGAGAGAGAAGCAGTCACTATGTTCATTGCACTCTGTGACTCATTTCCTCTTTTACCGACTTTCTAATTCTAGTTTTTTTCAGAGACCTTATTCTCCCTCACCGTGCTCTCCATCCACCTCTTCAGCCTGAGGTTTCGGCTGCCGTCCGGAATAAAGCAGACGTTTAACCCCAAAGGGCTTCAGCCTGCGTGCGATGGCCAAACCTGCAAACATTATTATATATTATTACAGAATAGATATAGAATAAATGTTATTTATAAAAAAAAAAAATAAAAAAATCATCATATATTTTTGTGCATTTCTATACAGGGTGCCAATATTTTTGTTGACTGTAATGCTGGATATCTATTTTGTTAAGGTTTGTTAGTGTGTGTTTCCGTATGCGTGTGTGTCTGTGTGTGTATGTGTGTCTCTCCGTGTGTGTGTGTCTCTGTGTGTGAGTGTGTGTATGTGTGTGTGTGTGTGTGTGAGCCTTTGCGTGTGTGCGTGTTTGTGCGTGCGTGTGTGTTTGTGCGCGCGTGTGTGTGTGTGTGTGAGTGTGTGTGTACCTATACGTCCCAGGCCGATCACCCCGACTGTACTTCCTGAGAGCCCGTAACCACACAACCACAGTGGCTTCCATGAGCTCCAACCTCCACTGAAACATCAAGAAACATCCCATAATTCATTCCTCACTAATTTACTTTATTAATGATGGATTAATTTTGGTTATAAATCAGTGACCTGTTACTGTACTGACCTTTTTACCTCCTGAATGCCCTCAGGTAAGCGGCGAGCCGTAGCCAATAGGAGAGCAACGGTCAACTCAGCTGTAGCATCTGTTAGTACATCAGGGGTGTAGCCTACCCTTATACCTCTGTGTGTGTGTGTGAGAGAGAGAGAGTGTGTGTGAGTGAGTGAGTGAGTGAGTGAGTGAGTGAGTGAGTGAGAGAGAGAGAGAGAGAGAGAGAGAGAGAGAGAGAGAGAGAGAGAGAGAGAGAGAGAGTGTGAGTGAGTGAGTGAGAGAGAGAGAGAGTGTGAGTGAGTGAGTGAGTGAGTGAGTGAGTGAGTGAGAGAGAGAGAGAGAGTGTGAGTGAGTGAGTGAGTGAGAGAGAGAGTGTGAGTGAGTGAGTTAGTGAGAGAGAGGGAGAGAGAGAGAGAGTGTGAGTGAGTGAGTGAGTGAGAGAGAGAGAGTGTGAGTGAGTGAGTGAGTGAGAGAGAGAGAGAGAGAGTGTGAGTGAGTGAGTTAGTGAGAGAGAGAGGGAGAGAGAGAGAGAGAGTGAGTGACTGAGTGAGTGAGTGAGAGAGAGACAGAGAGAGGGGAGAGTGAGTGAGTGAGAGAGGGGAGAGTGAGTGAGTGAGAGAGGGGGGAGTGAGTGAGTGAGAGAGAGAGAGAGAGAGAGAGAGAGAGAGAGAGAGAGAGAGAGAGAGAGAGAGAGAGAGAGAGAGGTTTCCTCACCGTTTCTTTATCTCATCAATGGCGAGGTGGTCAAAGCCCACAGACAACGTACTAATCACCTTCAGGTTGGGTCCTAAATAACACACACACAGACACACACACGCCCACAGACACATGCCCACACACACACAAACACACACCCCCACAGACACATACCCACACACACAGACACACACAGACACACAAACACACACCCCCACAGACACATGCCCACACACACAGACACACACAGACACAGACACACACACAGACAGTCTTTTAGTCTGAAAGGTCTAATTAACTTTGACAGACTGCTGTGGTGTAAGAGGAATAAAACACTTTGTGACATGCTGTTACAGGAAAATAATCAAAACCATGGTGGTAACTCTTCATCACACCGCTCCGTCACTGATTATTATTTATTAGCTTGTAAGAAAGTGTGACAGATGGACGATGCAGCTCCAGAAGTGTTTCTCAAAAGACTCTTCCTGTTTCAGCAGGACGACGGTTTGAGCAAGTTAAATGAGGAAGAAGCTTAGACAGTGTGGAGAAAACACGTCAAAGCTGCTTCCTCATTATTCATTCTATGAGATGGTGTTGAAGGTCAGGTCATCTTGTCCAGCAGACACACACACTCACACACACGCACACGCACACACACCCACACACACACCAGCTGCATCGAGGACCTCAGCATCGATCCGATCTGAGAGCAGACACAGGAGACCGTGAGATCCTTCCACCTTCTTCAGCAGCTCCTCACGTGGAACAGGTTCATCTGAGTCCCACACCAACACATCACACCTGAGGCAGAACAAACAACAGCACTGTGTAAGAAACATTTATTTGTTTAATTATTTAGAAATGATTTAATGAATTATATTATTGTTCTTGTTTTAATTATTATTATTATTATTATTATTATTATTATTATTATTATTATTATTACTACTGCAATAAAATTAACTGTGAATAAAATTATTATTCCTGTTTTTATTATAAATTAAATAATCATTGTGTTATTATTATTATTTATTTATTTACTGCAATAAAAAAATAGCTGAATAAAATGATTATTCCTGTTTTTGTTGTTATTATAAATTAAATAATCATTGTGTTGTTGTTATTATTATTATTATTATTATTATTATTATTATTATTTTTGTTGTTGTTGTTGTTGTTGTTATGACTACAAACAGATCCAGAACACTTTTCCTCTCTGTAAGGTTCAGGTACGACGCCACCCTCTAAGCCCCGACTCCCAGGAGCCTAAAGTGGGAAGTGATGCAGAAGAGAATACAAACTGTCTGCAGTGTCATCAATTAGTAATAATTTTACTTACTCATTTCACTGAACATATAACATGAGCATATAAAGATCTGGGATTTAATTACAAAAATAATTTTATTTGACATTTATCATTCTAGTTAATAATAATTATACTAGTTACATCGCAGGTATATTAGTTCGATTCCCCTTATTCTAGTCATGCTGCAGTAGATAAACAAACGGGAGGAAAGAGAGTAAAGTGGAACATTTACATTTACAGCATGTGACAGACTCGTACTCGTACAGAGCGACGTACTAAAGTGTTTAAGTCTCTATCACTGGATACATGAACTCTGGGTCACTGGGTTACAGACTGAAGATACCATGAGACTAAAACACTGCTCATGTTTTATATAACAGAATATACGAATCAGAAGGGAAGCATGCAGGTGAACATAAAACATCTAAACATCATCATAAACTAGTAATGAATCCATATTATGTGTGTGCTGTGTGTCTATGAGAAGGTGAGAGAATGACGTCATGCTGGTGATAATGACATCACACTCGAGCTAAACCTGGTGTGTTCATGGTCATGTGACTGAGAGCTGCAGCTTGGTGAGAAAGTCAGACACTTGCGCACATGGAGGCTTTCTGTAGCAGCTTCATTCCGTCCTGAGGGAGGCGTCTGGTCACAAACACCTTCATCAGCTGTCCTGCACTCATGGCTGCAACTGAACAGAACACACACACACACACACACACACACACAGGCAACACTAACACTGAGTCACAACACGCTGGTGGTTTTCACACAACTCTGCAGCCCTTCTCACTCAGACAAGTGCACACATCACACACACACACACACACACACACTCACACACTCTCTCTCCCTCTCTCTCTCTCGCTCTCTTTCACTCACCGAGTTCCTCTTAATGAACGGTTTGAGGGGGACCGGATTCACTGCAACACTAGAGCAAGTAACACTTCCGGTTAACGTCACTTATAAAACAGTCAGAGAGAGAGAGAGAGAGAGAGAGAGAGAGAGAGAGAGAGAGAGATTCATTTATATAAAGTATTTTATATAAAAGTCTCTAACGCTGTAAATGTAATATATAAATAAATATATATCATAAAGTATAGCTAAATAAAATCAGTCATAATGATGATGACCAGTCATTAGTGATATTTCACTAATATAAGTTTTTAATTTCGGTTAAGCGGTAGAAGATGAGTGAGTGAGAGAGTGAGAGAGTGAGTGAGAGAGAGAGAGAGAGAGTGAGTGAGAGAGAGTGAGAGAAGTTTTTAATTATTATCCTATTTCACTGCTACTCTTCACTACTACTGCGCATGCGCCCGGTCTGAACTGCTATAATAATGATGCAGTGTGTGATCATGGCCCTTTAATGTAGAGACCAGTCCTCTGATCCTCTTCCATATAAGGACACACTCCTCCACTTAAAGACGAATAGTATACACACACTATTATACACACTATTATACACACTATTATATACAATATTATACACACTATTATATACAATATTATACACACTATTATACACACTATTATATACAATATTATATACAATATTATATACAATATTATACACACTATTATACACACTATTATATACAATATTATACACACTATTATATACAATATTATACACACTATTATACACACTATTATATACAATATTATACACACTATTATATACAATATTATACACACTATTATACACACTATTACATACAATATTATACACACTATTATATACAATATTATACACACACCAATATTATACACACACTATTATACACACTATTATATACAATATTATACACACACTATTATACACACAATATTATACACACAATATTATACACACACTATTATACACACTATTATATACAATATTATACACACACTATTATACACACAATATTATACACACAATATTATACACACACTATTATACACACAATATTATACACACACTATTATACACACAATATTATACACACAATATTATACACACAATATTATACACAATATTATACACACAATGTTATACACACACTATTATACACACTATTATACACACACTATTATACACAATGTTATACACACACTATTATACACACACTATTATACACACACTATTATACACACTATTATACACAAGGTTATACACACACTATTATACACACACTATTATACACAATGTTATACACACACTATTATACACACACTATTATACACACTATTATACACAAGGTTATACACACACTATTATACACACACTATTATACACACAATATTATACACACAATATTATACACACACACTATTATACACACAATATTATACACACACTATTATACACACAATATTATACACACAATATTATACACACAATATTATACACACACTATTATACACACAATATTATACACACAATATTATACACACAATATTATACACAATATTATACACACAATGTTATACACACACTATTATACACACTATTATACACACACTATTATACACAATGTTATACACACACTATTATACACACACTATTATACACACTATTATACACAAGGTTATACACACACTATTATACACACACTATTATACACAATGTTATACACACACTATTATACACACACTATTATACACACTATTATACACACACTATTATATACAACATTATACACACATTATAGAGTGTGTTAGTGTTCATCTGTCTGTAAACCTAAACCTGATGAACTTAGACTACAGCCCGGAGTGTATGTGTGTGTGTGTGTGTGTGTGTGTCTGTATGTGTGTATATGTGTGAGATTGAGTGTGTGTGTGTGTGTGTGTGTGTGCGTGCGTGCGTGCGCGTGTCTGAGTCCGTGTGTGCGTGTGCGCATGTCTGAGTGTGTGCGCGACGCCTGTATTTTGCTTCCTGCTCCCAGGACTCGATCTTCACTCCTCTTTTTAACGCAGAACTTTTCACCATACGGACTGCAGCAGCTCAGAAACAAAGTCACCGGATTATTTATCTTTATCATATAAAAAAGGACACATTGTTGCTTCATTTTACTACAGAAATCAGGTAATAAGCGGTCGTGGCGTGTTTATGTCGCTTGTGTTTTGAGGAAGTGGGAATGCACAGATCTGAGATATAACTGTAGGCACAATGCGTTAGGAATAGAACCGCACATGAAAATGAGCTGTAAACTAGTAAATATACGCGGTGTGAGATGTGAACACAATGTTACTGCAGCTACACGGATGGTTATGGGTTTGACCGCTCGGTTACGTGTTTGTGTCCAATGGAAATGAATCCTGGATGAAGTCTGAAGCCTCAGTTGAAGCTCATTATGGTGTTAGTAATGTAGAGGAATGTGTGGGGTCTGGATTCTGTTACCTGCTCAGGTGTGAACACCATGGGGGGAGGGGGGAGGGGGGGGAAGCTGATAAATCGGCTAGAAAGTGATTGGTCACATATTAATGATGTTTAGTTGTGGACTGTGTGAGTGTAGTCTGTGATGTTCAGTGTGTGAGTGTAGTCTGTGATGTTCAGTGTGTGAGTGTAGTCTGAAGAGGTGCCAGTGTAGTCTGAAGAGGTGCCAGTGTAGTCTGCAGTGGTGCCAGTGTAGTCTGCAGAGGTGTGAGTGTAGTCTGCAGTGGTGTGAGTGTAGTCTGCAGTGGTGCGAGTGTAGTCTGAAGAGGTGCCAGTGTAGTCTGCAGAGGTGTGAGTGTAGTCTGAAGAGGTGCCAGTGTAGTCTGAAGAGGTGCCAGTGTAGTCTGCAGAGGTGCCAGTGTAGTCTGCAGAGGTGCCAGTGTAGTCTGAAGAGGTGCCAGTGTAGTCTGCAGAGGTGCCAGTGTAGTCTGCAGAGGTGCCAGTGTAGTCTGAAGAGGTGCCAGTGTAGTCTGAAGAGGTGCCAGTGTAGTCTGCAGAGGTGCCAGTGTAGTCTGCAGAGGTGCCAGTGTAGTCTGCAGTGGTGCGAGTGTAGTCTGCAGAGGTGCCAGTGTAGTCTGCAGTGGTGCCAGTGTAGTCTGCAGAGGTGCCAGTGTAGTCTGAAGAGGTGCCAGTGTAGTCTGCAGAGGTGCCAGTGTAGTCTGCAGAGGTGCCAGTGTAGTCTGCAGAGGTGCCAGTGTAGTCTGAAGAGGTGCCAGTGTAGTCTGAAGAGGTGCCAGTGTAGTCTGCAGAGGTGCCAGTGTAGTCTGCAGAGGTGCCAGTGTAGTCTGCAGTGGTGCGAGTGTAGTCTGCAGAGGTGCCAGTGTAGTCTGCAGTGGTGCCAGTGTAATCTGCAGTGGTGTGAGTGTAGTCTGCAGTGGTGTGAGTGTAGTCTGCAGAGGTGCCAGTGTAGTCTGCAGTGGTGCGAGTGTAGTCTGCAGAGGTGCCAGTGTAGTCTGAAGAGGTGCCAGTGTAGTCTGAAGAGGTGCCAGTGTAGTCTGCAGAGGTGCCAGTGTAGTCTGCAGAGGTGCCAGTGTAGTCTGAAGAGGTGCCAGTGTAGTCTGAAGAGGTGCCAGTGTAGTCTGAAGAGGTGCCAGTGTAGTCTGCAGAGGTGCCAGTGTAGTCTGCAGAGGTGCCAGTGTAGTCTGCAGTGGTGCGAGTGTAGTCTGCAGAGGTGCCAGTGTAGTCTGCAGTGGTGCGAGTGTAGTCTGCAGAGGTGCCAGTGTAGTCTGCAGTGGTGCGAGTGTAGTCTGCAGAGGTGCCAGTGTAGTCTGCAGTGGTGTGAGTGTAATCTGCAGTGGTGTGAGTGTAATCTGCAGTGGTGTGAGTGTAGTCTGCAGTGGTGCGAGTGTAGTCTGAAGAGGTGCCAGTGTAGTCTGCAGTGGTGTGAGTGTAGTCTGAAGAGGTGCCAGTGTAGTCTGCAGAGGTGCCAGTGTAGTCTGAAGAGGTGCCAGTGTAGTCTGCAGAGGTGCCAGTGTAGTCTGCAGAGGTGCCAGTGTAGTCTGCAGAGGTGCCAGTGTAGTCTGAAGAGGTGCCAGTGTAGTCTGAAGAGGTGCCAGTGTAGTCTGCAGAGGTGCCAGTGTAGTCTGCAGAGGTGCCAGTGTAGTCTGCAGTGGTGCGAGTGTAGTCTGCAGAGGTGCCAGTGTAGTCTGCAGTGGTGCCAGTGTAGTCTGCAGAGGTGCCAGTGTAGTCTGCAGAGGTGCCAGTGTAGTCTGAAGAGGTGCCAGTGTAGTCTGAAGAGGTGCCAGTGTAGTCTGCAGAGGTGCCAGTGTAGTCTGCAGAGGTGCCAGTGTAGTCTGCAGTGGTGCGAGTGTAATCTGCAGTGGTGTGAGTGTAGTCTGCAGTGGTGTGAGTGTAGTCTGCAGTGGTGTGAGTGTAATCTGCAGTGGTGTGAGTGTAGTCTGCAGTGGTGTGAGTGTAATCTGCAGTGGTGTGAGTGTAGTCTGCAGTGGTGTGAGTGTAATCTGCAGTGGTGTGAGTGTAATCTGCAGTGGTGTGAGTGTAATCTGCAGTGGTGCGAGTGTAGTCTGCAGTGGTGCGAGTGTAGTCTGCAGTGGTGTGAGTGTAGTCTGCAGTGGTGTGAGTGTAGTCTGCAGTGGTGTGAGTGTAGTCTGCAGTGGTGTGAGTGTAATCTGCAGTGGTGCGAGTGTAGTCTGCAGTGGTGCGAGTGTAGTCTGCAGTGGTGTGAGTGTAGTCTGCAGTGGTGTGAGTGTAGTCTGCAGTGGTGTGAGTGTAGTCTGCAGTGGTGTGAGTGTAGTCTGCAGTGGTGTGAGTGTAGTCTGCAGTGGTGCGAGTGTAGTCTGCAGTGGTGTGAGTGTAATCTGCAGTGGTGTGAGTGTAGTCTGCAGTGGTGTGAGTGTAGTCAGCAATATCACACTAGATATTCATCAGTGAAATTGCTGTTTTTGTGTCCCAGTATAATGCTGTACTGGACATTATTTATTCAATAATAAATATATGTTCTCCTTTTATTGATGTCTCATCAATTTACTGGAGAAAAACATAAGCTAGATAGATGACACTTCTGCTTTCACTCAATATTTCAATCTAAGCGAACATTCAGGAAAGTTTTGTTTCACCATCTTATATTTCACACGAACCTGCTCATAATCTACTGTCTTAAATTCTGGCTTGTTCAATTTACTGCAAAATACAGACACATACAGACACAAACTGTCCTGGGCAGGTAAAAATAGTTCAGGTGAAATGGGGGAGGTGAAGTGTGACAGGTGATGCACAACAAATGAAAAGTACATTGACTGAAGTTTCCAAGCTGCCATTTGAAAGGCACTAGGTGTTGAGAACTAGCTGAACAGTGCCTGGTGAAGTGGTACGTGATGTCAGGTGACATGACCTATGGCAGGTGACGTGAACTAGGTGAAGTAGGCCAGGTGAAGTGCATAGGGTGAAGTGCTAGGTAAAGTGATATGAGACAGGTGAAGTGCGATCAGAGACAGTTGAATTGTGCCAGGTGTCATGAGACAGGTAACATGTACCAGGTGAGATGAGACAGGTAGCACGCTCTAAAAGAAGTGCCCTGACTGGTCTGTACAGACCTCAGTTCTTCTGTTACACCAGCAGCAGGATTGTCAGGTTACACAATGTGCTGCACTGTAAATATTTGTATTTCTCTGCTGATCGTCTCACCTCTGTTTTTACTCCGCAGGAATTTAAATACCTGTAAGGAGTCACATCTCACCTGAGCAGCGTTTCAGTGAGCCGGGAGCTGGGATGGCTTTACTGACCCTGCGCAGAACACCGTCTGTCTCCACCTCACCTGTGAGTTTTACAGCAGTGTTTTTTTCTTACACAATATCTGAATGCTACAAGTGTGCTAATGAGCTGTTTTTATTTTCTTTAATAACACCAAGACTTCATCATTATTTCTTTATATCGTCGCTGTCGGGCGGAAACCTTGTATGTCCAAATTTGGTCAATTTCATATTTTTTCACATATCGATGCTATTGGTCAGTCCCCACGTGGGTCTGTTATTTTTACAAGTTATTAACCAATCTAAAGTCTTGAAAATAGCTTGAGCGCAAATCTCATAACTCCATTGGACACTTCAACTGTCCACCTCTTCCTCACTCCGTGTGAGAGCTTCACGGCATATTTCTCCTCAAGAAGAGTCGCAACGAATCAACACGTCTTCTGAGGTAAATGTCTTCAAAACACTGGGCTCAAAGAAAAAAAAATCTTGACCCCCGCTAGTTCTGGTGCTCGTCTGAGGACAGGAATTTAGCGCAAGACAATCCACTGCGACACGGACTAAACCCTGTGCACTGCAGATAAGGTACGGCGTTTTTTTAATGTCCTGAAAAATAACGGTTTTGGAGATACGAGGATTCCGTCTGACAGCGACGATTTGCTATTATACAGCATGTTACAATAACATACAGCTCATACACAAGGGTCCTGAGATAAAAAAAAAAGTTTGTACATCCTCTTTGGTATGTCTCATGATACAAACTTTTGCACTTTACCGTAATTTCACGATTTCCAAGCTAACTTTGAATCGAGCGAGCGAACGTTAACTCACTGTAGAAGATTAGCCTGATGGATGAAAGCTAATCTGTGGTGTGTTAGAGCTGAGCGAGAGAAATTAAACATCAGAAAAAAAGCAACAACATCGCCAGCAGAATGTAAAGCTAGCTAATTAAATACATCTGACCTAGCGAGTGACTTAGCATGCAAAAGCTAAGCTAGCC
>NC_083472.1:24893968-24901468 GCF_030014155.1 Tachysurus vachellii
ATTATTATTATTATTATTATTATTGTGTTGCACCAGGTGAAAATAGCATATAGTAGCTAAGCTAGCCAACAATCTAAACTGTGCTAATGTTGCCTTTTCTAAACATTCAAACTAGCTAACAAACTAGCCAATGCCAGTCTTGGAGTTATAGCATTTAAATAAGTATATAGGACTAAACTCTGTAAAATAAGGCGATGTATTAAATTATATAAAATAAAAGTAGCAATGGTCGATAGAAAGCCAGTTAATATAAGCCTTACCGGTTCTGCTAATGAAGCAATTAGCCGAACTTGCTAACGAGCGAGTTAATGTTAGATTAGTGTATTGGGAAAACAAGAAAACAAGTTAGCTATCTTTCTTAGCATAGACTACAGTATAACTTTTCTAAATTTGATCCAAATGCCAGTAAATACTGTTAAGAACAGTAGCCATTAGGCTAACAAATTGTACTGTGTACAACACTAACCACATTTACTAGCAAGTTAGCTAACGTAAGGCTAGCAGCAAATTGCTAATAGCCAAGATCTCTAGCAAGCTACAATGCATTAAGCTAAGATTAAGATCGATGTTAGCTAGCATGCTAGGTAATTTGGCTAACCATGTATACCGATAGCCAAGACTGCTAACAAGCCAGCTAGCTTAAGGATAACGATTATATTAGCCAAATTCGCTAACAAGCTAGGTATAATATCTAAGGTTGCGTGTGTGCTATTGTGTGATGGAGGGAAAATGAGGAAAATATTTATTTCTAGTTTAACCTGGACACAAAGTCTTATTATTATTATTATTATTATTATTATTATTCTATAGAGTTTTAAAAAGACCCAAGTTCCTTTAGAGATGTTTTATTGCCTCAATTCTATGCAATAAGTGTAATTCATTTTTAACTAAATAGATGTTTTTTTTTCTCTTAGCACGAAGCTTAAAACTACCATTTTTTGGATTCTTTGATTTCAGACAAGCAGGGATTCATTTTCAGCTCCTTCTGTTTAAACCTCCACGCTTGTGTTTAAACACTCATTAATTTCATATCTGCAGTGTTTAATGTACACGAGCAGAACCTTGATACGTCCTGCTCAGTGTCTGTGGGGCTCCTTTTAGTCAGAAGGATCCGCTGGGATCCGAGCGAGAAAGCGATTCGACTCCGAGTCGACTCCGAGTCGACTCCGAGTCGACTCCGAGTCGACTCCGAGTCGACTCCGAGTCGACTCCGAGTCGACTCCGAGTCGACTCTGAGTGATGCGTGAAATGTTTTAAACTAGTAATTTATTTATTTAAGATTCGAGTCACGTCTCCGCGCTCGGCTGATTTTCGTTATTTCTGCGCGCTTGGTAAAGTTTTGCTTTACTTTCTCACTCGCTGTATTTCTGATCAGTGAATCAAATAATTGATCTGGACCTTATCAGCATTACACACCCAAACACCCCCCACCCCCACTAAAGACATTATGATCTGAGACTTTAGTCAACACTAGTTTTATATTTAGTTCTTGTTGTGGCACTTTATAGCAATCGGGACCAACAAGGTGTTAAAAAGCTCCTGACTGGCAGTGTCAGGGTTCTAAATTATAAACATAAGAATATATTCTCTCAGAGTAAAGGAAATAATTTATTTAGGAATTAATAAATTATTATTAATAATTACTATTAAAGAGTAAAGGAAGGACATTAAGCGGTTGACAGGAGCATCACAAGAACTTGGTGTGGAGTTCGAAACATCCGTATTATTTATTGCGGTTACGCAACAGTTTAACGAGCTCACGTTTTCCAGTTTATATCACTGACTCGACCAAAACAAATCCAGAAAAAGACTAAAGTAATGGCACCCCAATGCAACACAGAGTTTAAGAGGCGCTCGTTCACAGATTGGTCGGTTTTGGCAAAACGTTTCAAATCTGAAGCTAATTTCTAAAATAATTTAAGTGAGTTATGTATATTTGAGTTATATAAATTGTACGTTAAAACTTGTTGGTCCATCAGTGAGGTGTCTGTGTTCATGTCTGTGTTCCACTACTGCTGCACAGAACCGGAGTATTCATGTTACGGTTCTGTACCTGTAACGTTACAGAGGTGTCGTTTTGTCAGGATGTGGGATTTTTACCTGCGGAATAAATTCACACGTGCCATAACTGAAATGTGACGTCTCTGCTGTAGCAGGTCGACTCTCTGTCCTCGTGTCCCAGTGCCTTCGGTTTGGACCAAAATTGAACACGTGTCTGACGGTTTGTGCGTTCAGTTCGAATCGTGTTCCAGTTTTCTGATGAATTCTATCAGCTGTATTTATTGTGTGATTGTGTTTTTAATTTCCATGCAGTATTTTTACTGTGCTGTGTGTTAAACATACAGACGGTTGCCAGATTGAAGCCAAAGTCACCATAATGAGGAAAAGAAACAGCTGGATAAAATCCCTACAGTGTGCTGGAGAGATGATAAAGAAAATAACAAGCATAAAAGTGCCATCTTACTTTCAGTTAATCCCGATGCTGTTTTTATCGAAATGGGAGCATAAATCAGGTCATTAATGCTGTTTGTTGTTTATGATCAGGAAATAAAACGTCTTTTACACACGTTTCAAACAGGGTTGCCAGATAATCCACGTATTTATAGTTTCACTGTTGCTGGATAAAATGTCATTAATTTAGAAGGTTCTGAATCTGTAAATCTGGCAACGCTGATCCATATTGTTATGTATTTTTATTTTCACTTTTATTCCTGATGTATCTACAGCATGTAACTGTCTTTGCTGTACTTTACAAATAAATGAGTTTAATAAAGTAGTTTCCGTCAATCGTTTGCTACAAACAAAATAACGCAATAACGAACGACTTCGTTTGTAATTACACCAGAATTTTTATTCGGATGTTTATTCAGCGCTTCAAGTCAATTACAAAAGAACAAAATATATATTAAGTAAATTTCCGTCTGGGTTCGCTGAGCAGGACGCCGCCTTCTCTCATAGCCGCCCAAAACGTCTGGACCTGAAAACAATAAAAATTCTTTCATTAGATTTGCATAAATTTGTATTTCTTAAAAGTTGTTTTTTGTAATACAAAATAAAATGAGCGCATTCAGGAAAACTCAAGTTTATAAACTCTAGATTAAAGAATTGTGGGATTAAAGGAAGCCAAATCTGAAGAGGAATTCTCCTCATGGTCCCATATTACAGCAAGTAGGAACAATGAGAAGAAAAAAGTTCTTTATTTATTTAATTAATTCTTTAATTATTAACTAAAATCTCACAAAGAAAATAAAGCAGGAATCTTCACCTTTATGCATCAATAATAATAATCAGTTAATACTCTAATTTTTTACACAGAATTTTGTTTTTTATATACACTTCTTAAATAAATTCGATATTATATATAAATAAATAAAAATAAATAAATATATATATATATATAAATAAATTCTGTATAAATGTTTTTCTTCTCATAATTCATAAAGTAGTCGTGTCTCATATGTAAAAAGAATATCGCTCATCGTTAAAAAAAAAAAAAATTAAAAACACAAACGTATTAACATTTTAAAATAAAAATAAATATTATTTCCTAAAATATCAGTCAAAAACATAAAAATCTCCTGTACATTAAATTCTAGTTTCAGCTTCATGAAAAATAAATTAATAACAAATATCAGTTCATATTATTTTAACAGATTTGGAGCCCAAAACTTCTTTTAACTTAAACATTAACAATTTATTGATGGAAATGAATCAGATTTTTATGCAAATTTTCAATTTAATGAATTTAGTTTTTACTTGATTTTAGCTCACAGTCTGTGATTAGTGGTTATTTCTGTAGATGTTTTGTGCTGTAACGATACATCAGTGTGAAGAAGAAGAACCGAGAGTGTGAGGAGACTCACGGCGTCGGAGCGGAAGGTCCAGGGAACCTCTCTGTAAAAGAGTCGTGTGATTCCGGCCTCGCAGCATCGCTGAGCCAGAACGTCTCCCACGGCGCGACACGCAGCCACAGAGTGAGTGGAGCTCAGCTGCTTCTTCAGCGCCCACTCCTGTGTGGAGCACGTGAGCACGGGGACGTCCGAGTCTCTGCAAAACACCGCGGCTGACACGTGATGCTGCGAGCGCTTCAACACCAACCTGAAGGAGAAGAGGACGAGGAGGAAGACGAAGAGAGTGAAGATGAGATGATGTCCTCAGAGCTCCTTCCATATCTAACATCCTGCACACACTCCACCTCTCTCAGAATGGTTTTAGTGATGTCCCTAACCTTCCTCAGAGACAGGAGTGGTGTCTCCTCTTCATCACATCACTCGTTACTTCAACAGAGGACACAGGTCGAGTGTTTGAAAGAAAGATTGTGTCTCTAGTAGAAGAGCTGGGCATCAAGTGACAGCCCCCTAACACAAACACGCACACACACGCACACACACACACACCCCTACCTGTGGTAGTATTCTCTCTTAGGCCAGACGGTGCTCCAGCCTCTGTCCTTTACAGCGATGGCCATCTGCTCCAGATTTCTCGGGTTTCGGTTCACAAACGTCTGATTAACGTCTTCGTTGTGATTGATCTCTGGCGCAGGATCAGCTGCAGCTCCACTCCAACTCCTCACTAACAGAGCAACACATTCATTATGACAAAGTACCGAAATTCACACGAGTGAATTTTATAGAGCTGGAGTGTGTGTGTGTGTGTGTATGAATCTGTGTGTGTATATGTGTGTGTTTGTGTATGAGTGTATGGGTGTGCGTGTATGTGTGTGTGTGTGTATGAGTGTGCGTGTGTGTATGAGTGTGCGTGTGTGTGTATATGAGTGTGTGTGTGTATATGAGTGTGTATGAGTGTGCGTGTGTATGTATGTGTGTGTATATGAGTGTGTGTGAGTGTGTGTGAGTATATGAGTGTGCGTGTGTATGTGTATACGAGTGTGAGTGTGTGTATATGAGTGTGTGTGTGTGAGTGTGTGTGTATATGTGTGTGTGTGTGAGTGTGTGTGTGTGTATGCATGAGTGTGTGTATATGAGTGTGAGTGTGTGTATATGAGTGTGTGACCTGTGATGTTCCAGCTCCGTGTCTCGGTGTGTTTTTGTCCCAGCAGCAGACGGACAGACCGATAAAACCCTCGAACAGCCGCCATGACCACAGTTACACACACACAAACACGACGCAAAACCAAAACAGTACCTACACACAGAACAGAAATCAGAGCTAGTGAGCTAAACCCCACACACTCCTGTAAGCAGCCATCTTAGGTGTGTCACACTGATTACAGTCCGGCTGAGAATCATAAGCGTCTGTCTGAAGTTCCGCGAATTGAAGAATAAAAACGTTTAAAGATGCACAAAGATTTTGTAGGAATTTCAGTATAATCATTTATTTATGTTTATATGTGTGTATACAGACCTGATCCTGATCATGTACTCAAGCCTCAATTAAAACAAACAAACTTAATAAATATATAATTGTAAAACAAAAAAATATCAAAAACTTATATTACATTTTTTTATATAATTGAATAAATTTTCCTTTTTTGTTTCAGACAAAATGAATTTATATTCCATCAGAACTAATGGAACTTGTTTGCAACTGTATTTAGTTTATTTTACGATGACCCATTAGTTCCTCAGGAGCTCTCAGTGCACTATTATCACACTATTGTCACATTTACACTATTTACTGTAGAGTGTCACCCAACTGAGGATGAGGTTCTGAGTCTGGTTCCTCTCAAGGTTTCTTCCTCGTATCATCTCAGGAAGGTTTTCCTCACCGCCGTCACCTCAGGCTTGCTCATTAGGGATAGGGAGAGATATCTAGTATTTTACATTTTAAGTTAATCTTTTTAAATTAATTGTAAACTTTAATTGTATATATGGGGGTCACGGTGGCTTAGTGGTTAGCACGTTCTCCTCACACCTCCAGTGTTGGGGGTTCGATTCCCACCTCCACCTTGTGTGTGTGGAGTTTGCATGTTCTCCCCGTGCCTCGGGGGTTTCCTCCGGGTACTCCGGTTTCCTCCCCCGGTCCAAAGACATGCATGGTAGGTTGATTGGCATCTCTGGAATATTGTCTGTAGTGTGTGATTGTGTGAGTGAATGAGAGTGTGTGTGTGTGTGTGCCCTGTGATGGGTTGGCACTCCGTCCAGGGTGTATCCTGCCTTGATGCCCGATGACGCCTGAGATAGGCACAGGCTCCCCGTGACCCGAGGTAGTTCAGATAAGCGGTAGAAGATGAATGAATGAATTGTATATATTCACTTATTTATTTTTATCCTCGTTTTTTCTTCTTCTTCTTCTTCTTATTATTATTATTATGTATTTATTTATTTTTCTCTCTCTTCTGTTTCTGTTTAAATTGTTAAAAGTGCTATAGAAATAAATTAAATTGAATTGAATTATTTATTTATGATTATATTTGATATTGTTTGATTTTATTTTGGTCTTAGAGAGTGTGTGTGTGTGTGTGTGTGTGTGTGTGTGTGTGTGTGTGTGTGTGTGTGTGTGTGTGTGTGAGAGTGTGTATGTGTGTGTGTGTGTGTATATGTGTGTATATGTGTGTGTGTGTATGTGTGTGTATGTGTGTGTGTGTGTATATGTGTGTATATGTGTGTGTGTGTGTGTGTGTGTGATAGAGAGTGTGTGTGTGTGTGTGTGTGTGTGTGTGTGTGTGTGTGAGTGTGTATGTGTGTGTGTGTGTGTGTGTGTGTGTGTGTGAGAGTGTGTATGTGTGTGTGTGTGTGTGTGTGTGTGTGTGTGTGTGTGTGTGTGTGTGTGTGTATGTGTGTGTGTGTGTGCTGTTTAAAATAGAATCAGCACTATAAAGTCTGACCTAAGACGAATCCTGAATCTGTCGCTAACGTGTACAGAGAGGCGCCATTTTGTCTGACCTCAATGTTAATGGAGAGTTAGGGACAAACATTACAGAGACAGATTAAAAACAACTGCTCAAGGGTGTGTCCCTACACACCCACACACACACACACACACACACACACACACACACACACACACACACACACACACACACTGTTTTAGAGAGAGAGAGAGAGAGAAAATTCCTGTGTGTGTGTGTGTGTGTGTGTGTGTGTATGTGTGTGTGTGTGAGAAAGAGAGAGAGAGAGAGAGAACACAGATAGATAGATAGATAGATAGATAGATAGATAGATAGATAGATAGATAGATAGATAGATAGATAGATAGATCATATTTATATAAATATTTATAAAATATAATTTGATGATTATCATCTGTCTGTTTTGCCCTCAGTAAGGTTTGAATAACACACTCAGTGATTTGGACATGTTCTGGAATGTGTCTGAGATGTGTTGCTATGCAACAGCAGTTTCAGGATGGTTGCCAAGACACTGTGATTGAGACGGGGGTGGAAAGATAAAGACACACATGCACACACACACACACACACACACACACACACACACACACACACACACACAGAGTTGTGTGTGTGTGAATCGATGCATACAAGAAATGTGTGTATTTGTGGTTGTGTATGTGTATGCTTACATGCTTAATGTGCGTGTG